>NC_083108.1:8090000-8194779 GCF_949774975.1 Lagenorhynchus albirostris | reverse complement strand
GAGTGCTTCTATGTTTAGTCAGAAAGGATAAGGAATCTGGCTAGGGAGAGAATATTTTAGGCAAAAAAAAAAAAAAAAATTCTCAAGTAATCACAATACATGTTAAATCACAACACATAGAAGATACTATCTTTTACTATCAATATGCTTCATTCCTTCTGTCTGAAGAGAGCATCAGGCACTATAAGATTAGTAGTTGACATTTATTGAGAGTTATGTGCTAAGCATTTTACTTAGATATATACATGTTCTCATTTGGTCTTCCCAACCAACTTTTATGATTACACTGAGGTTTACATAGGCTAACTAGCTTGCATAAGATTATAAAGATATTAAATGTTAGACATCAGGAAAAACCCATGTCATCCAGAGAATGAACATAAAAATATTCAAAGAGCCTTGGAGGCCAACCATGATTGGATCTCTGCCTACATTTCTAGCCTTGCCTCTCTGTGATCCATATCATTGTCTCTCTTTCAGTTATCTAAACGTTTGTAATCTTTCCTATGAATGCCTCAAAGGTGTACATTGAAAGGAAAATATCTGTAGTTATTTCTAAGATTTACTTAAAAGTTACTCTTTAATTTTTTGATAGATTTATATTCATACCGTCAAATTAAAAATCGAGCCCAATATTTTTAATTTAAACATCAAGTGTATTTATGAACTGCACAATTGTTTTCTGAAATGAAGTCAGTTTTATCATATTTTTTTTAAAGAATAAAACTATGCCCAATTTCATATTGATTAATTTGGCACACTGCATAAATTTAGCTTCCAGTTTTCTTTTTTCTTAGTTGCGGCATGCATGTGAGATTTAGTTGCCCAACCACGGATCGAACCCGGGCCCCCTGTATTGGGAGCGCAGAGTCTTGCCCACTTAACCACAGGGAAGTCCCTGTCTCCAGGTTTGAACTAGACAATCTCTAGTTCTAATGCTATAGGCCATTGTATATATCAGTCATATATTTAGTATTGAGATCCAATTGTTAAGAAATATTCTTATTTTTTCTCAAGAAAAATCTTCACATAAACAGATTCAGAATTAAAGTGAGCCTTTGCCTAACAATTGGATCAAACCTCAGGACTATTTACTCATTCTTTCTTATTTTCTACCCTTTGTTTTACACAAGTATTTCTAAGTAATGATTATGTCTGATTCACCACATTACATTCTGGAATTACAAAATGGTAAATGAAGGGAAAAAAACATAAAAGCATTTGGAGAGTAAGTGACAGAAGTTCAGAGAAAGGACTAAGGACTAAGGACATTAGAAAAAGGTAAGTGAAAAAGATAGATATAAACTGGTTTTTGGATAAACAACAGAAAAATAAGGGCAGAGGGAAAAGGAAGGTCATTCTGGGCAAGTCAAACTTCAGAGGTAGGAGGTTGAAGAATCCAGTTTTAAGAGAGGAGACAGGAAGATGAAAACCTTCCCTTAAGGCTGCTTGAGACATCGGTGTTTGGGAAGACAAGACAGTGACATTTCCAAACACTCCTGGAATCAATATAACATTTCTGAGCCCCAGAGCTCATAGACACAGCAGCTCTGTTTGTCTCTTCTTCAACATTTAGTGTCTTCACCACTTAGGAACATTCCCACTTCTTTCCCACACCTTAGAGAGTAATTACAAAGGTTTCTCCTTCAATAACAAGGTTTTCTTGGGAGGAGGATGGGGCGGGGAGTACAGTAGGGGACAGAAAGGACCTGCATTTCCCCAGTTCCAGACACTGTCAGACTTCCTGGACCATGGAACTATTTTGAGAAAAAATTCTCAGTCTGAGTTCGTGCTTCCAATATCATCCTCACCACCACCACCACCATCATCCCTGCTCCCACATTAGTTTCATCCTCCTCAGTACCACCAGGGTCAGCTTTCTAAATCTCAAACCCGAGCAAGTAATAGCCCAGCTCAGGATCCTTCAGCCCCCCTCCCCATATCACAAGGTAAATTCCAATCTTTAACATGGCAGGAAACATTTAGAAGGTGAGAGAGGGGTCTTGCTCCCTTGTTCCTGCTATCTATCAAAAAATTAAAAATCTATCAAAAAATTAAAGAGTAACTTTTAAGTAAATCTTAGAAATAACTATAGATATTTTCCTTTCAATGTACACCTTTGAGGCATTCATAGGAAATATTACAAACGTTTGGATAACTGAAAGAGAGCCAATGATATGGGATCACAGAGAGGCAAGGCTAGAAATGTAGGCAGAGATCCAATCATGCTTGGCCTCCAAGGCTCTTTGAAATATTTTTATGTTCCTGCTGTGTGCCCAGTTCTGGCATGAAGTGTGGTCCCCACAGACCCACTTAACCAGGTGATGGTGTCTTATCTTTGCCATCCCTGTGCTGCATTCCTGAACCACTGCTGGTGGAATTCGCCAATTCCACAGTCCCTCAGGTCCCTCTCACTTGTTTTCTCCTCTGTTTTTTCAGGACGCTCTTTGGTTTTCCATCTTTACTTTCTTCCTTAACCTCCACATCAGCATTTTTACACTTTGCTAATCCTCCCCACTTTTCAAGAATACTAAAAGGTTACTCAGTGAAGTTTTCCTTGATCTCCACATGTAATAAAATATCTCCATTGAAATTTCTACAAATTTTAATTATAGAACTTTCCTCATTGCCCTTAACATGTTTCTCTATATCACACAAAAGCTTTTGACAGTCTTAAAGGCAGGGAATGCATTATTCATTTTTGTATGCACGACAACCAGCACAATCCTTGGCATAAAACCATTTTTCACATAAAAGCATTTATAAATTGTTATTAAATACAACTAGAGAACGAACTTTTCAAGACTCTCTTCTGTTATTGTTTCTGACTGACAAAGTCTTTTTTATCTCCTTCTAAAATGATAATTTGACATGAGAACATTTATTCCCTAGTTATATAACAATTACCCTCATTAGTAATAGAGTAACTATTTGGTTTTTAGTGGAATTTTAAAGTTGGTTTATTCCACTGACTTATTTCTCTTTTACGTTTCTTAAGAAGAAAATTGTCCAAGTGTTTCTGAATGAACACAAACATGGGATATTTCTGTTCTTGGTTCCGCTTCCAAAGAGCTGTGACCATGGACTTATTTGGACCTCAATTTCCTCATCTATAAATCAAAGACATGGACAGATGATGACTAAGATTCCATCTCAGTGTAATATTTTACATTGTAAATACTTTATAGAAGCTGTGTGTGATTATAAACCCATGCATAATTTCCTGGTGGTTTTTTAGTAAATATTCTAGGACTGCAAAAATATTCTGGAGAAATATGCCAAAGCAGCTGGGAAAAATCCAGTTGGTTTATTGTCCATTTTTTCTTTCCATTTTTACATTCTATTATTTTAATCTAGTGAATCAGTTTATTTACACTGAAAAAACAAATAATTTGTGATTTAAGTTAATTTCTATTAGTAGAATAGCCACATTAATACTTTTTAAGTAATTTCTCTCATCTACAAAGAAAACAACATTTTTCCAGTGATTGCACTGTTTGATGATAACTTGAGTTTTGCCTACTTTACATGCTAGTGATAAAAAATATACATAAAGCCAGCTTTGTGTATGTGAGAACAATTTCACTAAACACGAGTGTCTTCTGAAAATGGCACTTTTTTATCATGGGGAGAATTTTGCCTCACCATGTGACCTTATTTGAGATTACATTATGAAATGTGGCATGAGAGATGAAATAAGTGGAACTTGAATGATTTCTAATTGCCTTTCCAATAAAACCAGCAGGGAGCTATTAAATAATCCCATTTTAAAAGTACATGTTTGCAGGAGAAATAAGGCTTCAATCCTCATTCTCTGTAGGCAACTCTATATAGGCAAGCTGAGAGATTTCATTAGTTTCATCCACGTAGGTTTTTTCCTTCCAGTTTATAGAATTTCACGCTCTTATTGGTATGCACAGGGCTCCAGAAAGTTCTGCTTCATTGGAAATATTTTCTTTGGACCTGGTTTATGAAGATTATACCATTTTTTAACATATTTATGGTTATTTGAGTTTTAAGTAAGGATATATGTTAGGTTAAATATTAACATGTACCTGAATGTATTATTGAATCATAGATGCACATTGATCACTAATTTTTCATCATTAGTGTAATGTGTTCAGTTTGTCTCATAAAGTATACTGGTTAGACTTTTAAATTTTCAAAGAATCTTTGTAACATTCATACCTCTTCTTTTTAAATAGCTTAAGGGGTTTTGATGGTAACAAAATACATATTTTTCAGGCAAGAAAACAGAGTTAATTTAAAATAAAACAGAATTGCCTGTTGTTGAGTTCCTTTGTGAAAGGTCCAACTGGATACAAATGACTCTAATCAGTAGCTATGACCCTCCTTCCCAAAAGAGCCTTCTGCCACCTCTGCTTATTTTAAATTAACATTTTTTAAATTATGATTTTCTGCAAAGATAAATATGTATGGACATTAATATAGCAGAGATCCATAAAATGATTACCCACATTTAACTACTGTAATGTATATTTTCATGTATTTTCCATCTATTAAAAAAAGCTTTGTAGATATATTACTACAGACATTCTATCCTGCCCCCATCATACCTCCTTCTATCTTTTTCCAGAGATGCTGAGAGAATGTATTTCTTTTCTTTCATGATTATGTGTTTGTGTATATATATATATGTATATGTATACACACGTTTATAAAAAATATAGTCAATAATATTTACGTAAGTTATTATATAACATGGTCTGATCGTTTTGCAATGTTTTTTATTTACTTAAAATTATGTACTTGAAGTTTACTGATTTTGGTGCATATACCCTTTATTTCAGTTCATTCCATTGTTTGACCATGCTAAATTTATCCATTCTTTAATGGAAGAATATTTATTCCTTCCAGATTTTTACTACTGAAAGCATTGCTCATTGAAGATCTTTATGAAGTTCTCCTAAAACCGTGAACACAATTTTCTCAAGGGTGTATTTTCTCTAGTTGTCAAATTCCTGGGTCACAGGGTCATTGCTTTCTGCTTCTAAGCTTCTAAATGTGTGCAATAAACAAAAAAGGGGGGTGCACATTTTACCTTCGTAATCTCTTCTGTGTCTTCGCCAAATAAATAAATGAATAATTAGTTTCAGGTAACTTACTAGCGGGGAGATTGTAACTTTTCTGAGGCTAAGTGTAAAGCATTCCTCTCTGTGGTGACGAGTAAAGTTTATTTCTCCTTTAAAAATGTCCTTTACTCTTGCTTCATAAAAGAATAAAAAGCAGTGAGGTTTTTGAAGTGTAATGGACTCAACCTGCACTCCTGCTAATTAGAAGTTCTTCACTGCTTTTTAGAACTGCAAAGTTCCTAATGCCTCTTCTTAGCACATGACTCTTACACGCAGTTGCTTGACTCTACTCACCCTACATGCATAAAGGATAAAAAAAAAAAAAAAGCAAAGAGAAGAAGAAAGAGGAAATAGCTTTTTCTAGGATTAGAATTCTTAATGAAAACCTGTTAAGTTATAATATCTGCTATAAAAACATATGGGAGGGCTTCCCTGGTGGCGCAGTGGTTGAGAGTCCGCCTGCCGATACAGGGGACACGGGTTTGTGCCCCGGTCCGGGAAGATCCCACATGCCGCGGAGCGGCTGGGCTCGTGAGCCATAGCCGCTGAGCCTGCGCGTCCGGAGCCTGTGCTCCACAACGGGAGAGGCCACAACAGTGAGAGGCCCGCGTACCGCAAAAAAAACCAAAAAACAAAAAACATATGGGAGTTAGAGCTAAGATATGTTTAGCATCTCCAATAATTGGTGTTTTAAACTGTAAAATTTAAAAGTGTAAAATGCAAATAACTGATTTGAAAATTGATGCATTTGAAGACCAAAATCTTAAAAATATACTGAATACATCATCAATTAAAAATACCACTTTTATCCAATTTCATTTTTTGTGTATCTTTTCTCTATCAATACATACCATGCTGATAAAGAGCACCAGAACAGTGCCCACAATAGGCAATTATTGATTTACCCATTCCACTGATGCACACTGCTTATATGTATACTTAAAAAAATAAAAGACAACCATTTGTGATGATTAATTTTATGTGTCAACTTGGCTGTACCCAGTTGATTCATCAAACACATTCTTGATATTGCTTTGAAGGTATTTTTTAGATGCAAGGTATTTTTAAGAGCAAAGATTGAGGTTTCCAGAGCAAGAAGCAATTCAGCCACAAGACTGTGACATAGAAACCCCGCCTGAGTTTCCACCTTGGAGATTTCAGACTCAAGATGGCAGCATCAGCTCCTCCCTGACCTGCCAGTGTCTGCCTGCTTGTTCTCGAGATTCTGGACTTGCTAGCCCCACAGCACATGAGACAACCCCTTCAAATCTTTCTCTTTATACTTTTCCTTTCGTCTGAGTTTTTCTATATTTTCATTTTCTTTGTGCATATTTTTCTTTACAGTCATCACTTATAATGTCTGTTATAAAAACCTGTGTCTGGTAATTGCAACAGCCTGGTCATCTTGTGGGTAGCCTCCACTGATTGCTTGGTCTCTCCACTATGAATCACCTATTTCTAGTGCTCATATGAGTAGTGATTTTGGATAGTGTGATGGTTAATTTTATGGGTCTTCATAACTGGGCTAAGGGATGCCCAGATGGCCAGTAAACCATTATTTCTGGGTGTTTCTATGAGGGTGCTGACAAGAAAGACTAGCACTTGAGTCAGTAAACTAAGAAGATCTGCCCTCACCGATATGGGTGGGCATCATCCAATCAACTGAGAGCCCAAACAGAACAAAAAGGTAAAGAAAGAGGGAATTCTTTCCCTCCCTTCTTGAGCTGGGACATTCATCTTCTCCTGCTCTTAGACATTGGAATGCCCAAGTCTCTGGATGTTGGACTCAGACTGACTTATACAACTGGCTTTCCTAGTTCTCCATCTTGCAGCTGGCATGTCACAGAATTTCTCAGCTTCTTCTCTGAGCCAATTCCCATAATTAATCGCCTCTCATATATTTCTCTATCTATCCTATTGGTCTGTTTCTCTGGAAAATTCGACTAACACAGATTGTATGATTGACATCGTGAATGATACATCATAAAGACTCTAGATACTGTTTGTTTTCCTTCTGAAGGAAATAGTTTTCAAGGTAATTTAAAAACATTAGCCCACGGTTAGCTTTTTAAATTGTCATTAACTTTATTAAAATTTTTATTAGCTTCCATTTTAAGTTTGATTTTAGATTTCTAAATTTTGACTTTTATTTTTCTAAATTATGTGCTGAAATAGTATTTGTCTTGCTTGCTGGAGTCATCAACAGCCCCTTAAATTCCGCACCCCACGTGAGTACTGCATCTGTCTCTCCATGAGTCTCACTCACTCTCAGAGAAGAGGAGGTGTCTGATTCTGGCCTGGTTGTTATCACCGTGTGCCAGTGTGGTGGACCATTAATGCCCCGCCCAACTGGTCCTTGTTGATGCCAAATGATTTCAATACCATGACCCCAGAGGATGAATGTTCCAAATGTAGGTTGAATATCTGTTCAGCTTACTATTTCCGTAGCTACCGTTCCCTCCGCTTCTATTATTGGCACTGACACACATAAAAATGAAGTCATAAAGATCCTATCACTTTCCCCTACAGACTGAGGAACAGCTTGCTCATACATGGTATCAGAATTACTTAAGTTCTCTCCTTGTCCGTGAACACCCTTTCTACCCCTCTTAACCTTGTAGAAAATAATTCATCCCTCCACTCTGACTTCTTCCCCCAAATTAACAACGTTTAAAAAATTGTGTTCTTAATTGACATCATGAAAAAATTCTACTCCAAACTGATATGCATGTTTCCTAGATTCTCAACAAATAAACCTATGAACCCTAAAGTTATTTACAGTCATCACTTTTTTAAAGATATTTTTTAATGTGGACCATTTTTAAAGTCTTTATTGAATTTATTACAATATTGCTTCTGTTTTATGTTTTGGTTTTTTGGCCACCGGGCACATGGGATCTTTACTCCCTGAACAGGGATCTAACCCACGCTCTCTGCATTGGAAGGCAAAGTCCTAACTGCTGGACTGCCAGGGAAGTCCCCTACAGTCATCATTTTAAAGTTAAATCTTGAAAACAATGCCAAATGTTCACTCTTCTAATATTAGTTGCAATACTATGGCATTAGCTTTTACTCCTTCTATTCCACCATTTCCCTACTTTTCCCCACCATTATAATTTCCACTATTTAAAATGTTACATATAGAGAGAAGTAGCAGTCAAATTGCTTATGAAAAAGTATGCTTGTCCACTTATACATTAATATACATATTACCTTGCTCATTTACTCACTGTTCAATCTATTATTTGTATACTCAAACACCAGTCTTTGCATCTATTTCCTTTTTTACTTTTTTTTTCTTCCACTAGGACAGTGCAAATTTGGCAGCTGGTAGACTACTGAAAAGAATCATTTCCCAACTATTATATTCTTTGTGACTTAGGAAAAATGACATCTCTGTACCTCTAATTCCTTGGATTAAACTTGGAAGTAATAGAGTCATCTTTTACATTTCTGTAGAAAATTAAATAAGATAATGATGTGTTAATACAAGAAACATAGTAAGTGGTCAATAAAAGTTTATTTTCTTCCACTGTACAACATGTAACTCTATTCTGTTTGGAATTTTGCCATTGTCGTTTATTGACCTACTGTGATTTTGCCTCTGTCATTGCTTGTATTATCCAGAGAGTATTTAAATTGATAAATTTATCTTTTGCAACCTGTACATAAGGTATTGTATGCCATAGGCTAATTTTTGACCTTCATAATGTAGCCAGGTTAATTACTAGTTAATGAAAAACATTTATTTTGCCTACAATAAGGTGCTCAGCAGGAATGTTCCACCTAATAAATTGTGACATGTTATATGAACCTCATCTGGCATTTGCACCCAATTCAAAGCAATTTCAGAGATGAATAATCCACAGTATATTTGAATGTGTCTTTGCCAGTCATGATAACAATTCATGGTAAAGAACATTTTATAAACAAACAGTGCATGGCGATTACTCAAAGTGATTTCAGTTTCCACATAAATAGTAAAAATAGGTTGAAGAATACTTCTTTGTCTCAAGAATAGATATGAAAGTCCTTGTTTAAAAATTAAACTGTGTTCTAACCCTCAACGGTACTCCTGTCAACATTTTAAATATTAATATTTAATAACTGATTTATTTTCCAGATGAATATATAAAACATGCATTAAATGGAAGTAAAACTGTCTAGTCCACTTTCACAAAATTAGATAGTCTTTAAGATATGTCTGGTTATGACTGTTAAAGGAGTTTATATGCAAGGTAATTTAAACTATTTAATGGATAAATACTTGGATCATTTTTTAAATGGCGAGTTAAGGAGAAATCCTTTAAATGGAGCTGTGTGTGTCAGGGAAGTCAGATAAAATATGTTATCTTCAGAAACATTTCAACCTTTAATCACAGGAAAACACAGCTTTGTAACTTTACTTTTTTATAAATTTCACCAATCAGAGAATCATTAGGGTTAATATGTAAACTAGTTTAAATACTCTGAAAACCCTGACAATCAGTAATCTTTACTGAGGTTGTCTTTTCCTACTAATTTCTGCCTTAATAATCTCAGATCAGCTAATTTTTGATATGGATGTGAGGCAAAATGTTGTGACTCAGGGACACTAATAAAATGCACCATATTTCTGAAATAGTAGAAATATCAAGAAGTCTTATGCACTCTCTTATGAATTATTAAAATGTCTTGAAAGTGTCAATGTTTAATCCTCCAAACTACATCTCCCAGATGTATTATCAACTTGGACTTGGGAAAACCAGATGACCTCAATTATTAGGCATATCAGTACAAAGAGAATAAGACCTGGTGAGAGGGGGCAAGAGTGAATGACCTGAGATCGATTTTGCAAGGATTGAGAAAATCAAATTTGATCTCCTTCAATATTTTACTTAAATCTGGCTGTGGTTTTGTCTGCATTGAATGCATTGCAATGATGTCATATTTTACCTTGTCTATAGGTCAGAGAAACAAATTATCATCATCTACCTACCTCACTGGCTTTCATTTTCACACACGTAAGATTGCATGAGATGAATTTGCACAGAAAACATTGATAAAACCAGAAATTCTTGACAAAGGATAAAATGGAGATGGAGAAAAGAAGTAAATGCAAGTTATGATTTTATTATTGAAACCTGAACATTTCTCTTCACCCCTATCTGGACCTTCCTACTACTTCAGGATAAAATTAAGTGATGTAGGGATTGTTCACACTATAGCTAAAAATAACACATCAATGTAAAATTTACTCGCAGTGAACAGTGTACCCTAACTCTACTCTCTCCATAATTGTGGTGTAAGGCCTAAAGTTGAGGTTCAATATTATATGGGTTGTCATCTGTCAAACAACCCTCCTTATAAAACGTACCAGGAACAGTTCCTGATTATCTTGGAAAGTGGGTATGTTTCTTGACAGTCCGTGGAATTATTCAACAATCCGATTACACTTTTCCATGGGAACCAAGGGGCACCCTACCCTCTTGATACTACAGAAGTACCTCCCGTGGACCCTGCTTGTTCACCCTGTTCGCAAGTGCAATACCCTTTTGGCCCTGCAAGGTTTGGGTCATCCTCCCCAAAGCTATGTTTTGCTATCCCCATAACCCCAGGGCAGGATTTACATCCTTAACAATAGGTTGAATAGAAAGCAATTGAAACTATATAAAAATGATATATTTGGGCTTCCCTGGTGGCGCAGTGGTTGAGAGTCCACCTGCCGATACAGGGGACACGGCTTCGTGCCCCGGTCCGGGAAGATCCCACATGCCGCGGAGCGGCTGGGCCCGTGAGCCATGGCCGCTGAGTCTGTGCGTCCGGAGCCTGTGCCCGGCAACAGGAGAGACCGCAACAGTGAGAGGCCCCCGTACCACAAAAAAAAAAAAAAAAAGATATATTTTTTTGCTTTAACCTGCAATATGGCAAAGTTCATTGGTTAAGTTTAATGAAATCCTTGTTGAAGCCCAACTGGGTCATGATGTATTATCTTTCATACATTCTTTACAATCTAATATTTTGCTTAAGATTTTTGTATGAATGTTCTTAAAATTTATCAGCTTTGGATTTTCCTTTATTTTCGCTGTCCTTATTGTTTGTTTCAAGACGCTGATTAGCCTCATAAAATATTTAGAGGAAATTTCACTATTTTTTTCCCTAAATCTGAGAAAATTTGTATATGATTTGGATTATTTGCTGTGCAGACATCTGATAGAATTCATCAGTGAACCCAACTGTGTCTGGAGTTCTTTATTTGGAAAGATTGTTGATTATTGAATCTGGCTTTAGTGGTCATTCAGATTTCCTTTTTTCTCCTTCCATAAGTTTTACTAATATTTTACCAGTGATTTTTATATTTTTATCTAAATTTTCTTACCTATTGCCATAAAGTAGCTCAAAATATGCTCTTATAACATTTTATCTGATTCCTCTTGCTCCATGGTCTCTTTGGGGCTCGTTCATGCTGTCCCATCTCCTTGTATGCATAATTTTTTGAATTGAATTGAAGATATTCTGAAGATAAAACTGTAAGAAAAAAAATTGTTAGAACCTAAACTTTGCTGCATTCTACATTAGAGGTCAGAGACGCTGGCAACCCTGACTTATCTTAATCTACACAACTACTAAGAAGATTCTGATCCATGTAATCTTTAGACAAAACATTCCTAGTCAAAATTCTAGGCGTGTTGGTAGTGGGATGAACTGGGAGATTGGGATTGACATATATACACTAATATGTATAAAATAGATAACTAATAAGAACGTGCTGTATAAAAAAATAAAATAAAATAAAAAATTCAAAAAAAAAATTCTAAGCATGTTAAGATTTTCCACTCAAGAATTTGTTCATACACCATGAACTTCAATTTTTGTTCCTCTTATCCAATGGATGTTCTGATGAATTCTCTTTTATCTGGCTTTTCTTTATCTCTAATAATGTTTTTGTTTATAGTCTATTTTGTCTGATTAAGATAGCCGCTTTTGTTTTCTATGGTTGTATATTTTTCTCATCATTTTACTTTCAATCTGTTCATATCTTCAAATTGCTAGTGTGTCTCCTGCAGCAGCATATAATCAGAAATTGATTATTTTAACCATATTGACAAAATCTGCCTTTTGACTGGATTATTTAATCCATTCACATTTAATGTTATTATGTATATAATTGGATTTATGGCTTGTAGTTTAGTTTGTATTTTGCATATATCCCATTCTTTATGTTCCTCTGTCAATAACTGCTTTCTTTTGCATTAAGTGAATATTTTCCAATATAACATTTTAATTTCTTTAATAAATAAAAAGTAAATAAATAAAGGAGGAGGAGAAGGAAGGGGAGGGAAACTCCACACTCTTGAAATGTAGAGATGTTATATTTTTTTCAACTAATCTTACTCCTTGTTCTAACTCTGATTATCCTATTTGTCTGTTTCTTTCTAAAGGATTCAACATTAATATAGATTATCTTTAAAATGGTTCAAGTGAATCATACACCCAAAGTAAATGACCTCGAGTCAATTAATTTGAAAACCCTGGACTTGTTGAAAGACACATAGTTTTGCTAACTTTAAAATGTTCTAAGGAACACACCTAGGTAGGCTTATAGAGGAGGAATTTTCTCTTAATGTGCTTCAACTTGCATAAGGAGAGGTCTCAGTGCAACTGACCAAGAAAGCAGCAAAACCAAATAGTTCATGTGATGTGTCCAACAGTCTGTTAAGTATCCTCAGTCCTGATGGGGTGCTGATTGGCATTTGGTTGTCAAGAAGCCTGTTTTGATTTCCCAGAGACAGGTAATGGATCTGAGGTTACCACTCCATGTCTCAGAAGCACAACTAGTAATACTTTACTCTGAAGATCATCTTGGGAGAAGTAAACTCTTATCCATGACATATTTAAGCAAATATTGACTCTCTTGCATTTTTTCTTAGATGTTTAATGTTATTTTTTATTTCAACTAACTTTCAAATGCAAATATTTTCAAAATTTTATAACTCACATTTAAGTTACAGCTTATTTCAAATCCCTTAAAAAATCTATCACAGCTTTGATTTAAAAGTCAAAGATTATATTTAGAGAATATATATTAAAAGAAATGTAGAAAAATTTTTAGACATATACAGTAGTTAGGTTTTGTATTTCTCACATTCTTTAAAGCAAAGGTTATCGGGTATGTTGCAGTCATGATACGAATAGTGTACCAAGGATTGGAAAATGAAAATATTGCCAAATAACAAACTGATTCTTGCTTGTTTTAACATTATTACATGTATTAGAATCTTAAAAATCAATCTGATAATGTATCAGCCACAAGGTTGGTCTTAATTCAGTCTCCTGCGAGAAAACATAAATGAAATATAATTCATTTAATCTTTATTTACCCTTTAAAAAAATGAGAGGAAACTTCTATTTTAACTCCTCTGGCTTAGTATTTTAATTCAATAACAGAGTGAAAGTATATTTAAATTAGTTAAATACCCTTATGGATTTTTAAATAAACATTGGCTCTAACCTGAGTATTTCCTCATTGACATTAGTGCAGTTTACCCTGTTAAAAGCTACACTAAATTCTATGTCTTCACTGTATTTTTCAAGTTTACTCCTTTCCAGGTCACTAGCCTCTCCCGAAATTTTTATTACTAAATTACCTTGATGAAGTGATTCTTAAATGTCCCTATGGTACTCTCTGAAGTTATGAGACTAATTTTCATTCAGACTCACATCATCATCTATCAGACTATCTCTTGAGAATCTATTCTAGCAAATACACACACTTACACAGAGTGCCTCAGGCTTTGTGATATTTCACTTAGATATCCTTAGAGGAAAAAAATATTGTTGGCATTAAGAAAAATGGAGGGGACATTTCCCACTACAATAACTATAAAGACATTTTAAAAATAAGCAACAACAGAGCTCTGAAAATATAGTTCATATGCAGTGAAAACAAATACCAGCATACAATTCTGATATATATAAGAAATATACACTGAAAAGAAGACACATGAGTTACACAACCTTATCCAGAATTTATATAATAGCATATTTAAGATTTGTTTCATAAGATTCAGAATGTTTGCAGCACAATATTAAAATACTTTGTACCTTCCTGATTCTTGACTTAGAGACCTAGGGTCTCTAACCACTAAAATATTGAATCATTATCAGTCTACCCCGCAGGAGCTTATTTATGAAGCAGCCCCAAACATCAAACTCCTTTCACACTCTACTTATCTCAGTTGTTCCTACAGTTTTACAGTATTAATTATAATCAGCAACTCCCCAAAAAACAACTAGGCTAAAAGCAAAGGGTAAGGTGAATTAAAGTGGTACATTTGTTATTTCAGAAGTTTTCTCCCAACTGTTACCATGCTCTAAAAGATTGAGAATGTGGAGCAGATTCAAGGGGGAATAACCCCACTATTATGACAAATATCATAGTATGTGGTGATGCTTATGATTAGAGAAATCTTGTGAGTGAGGTTAAAGAAGGATTTCATAAACAAGACACAAACATCACTAACCATAAAGGAGAAAATGATAAATGGAATGGCATAAAATTAATAACTTCTCATCAAAATACATAATTAAGAAATTGAAAGGACAAACCACAGACCAAGAGATGATATTTTCACATGTGCCTAACAGAAGACTCACAAAGAACTTCCAGAAATCATAAGTAAAAGCCAAGCGAGCTAATAAAACAATGGGAAAATGTCTTAAACATATATTTATAAAAGAAGAGATCCAAATTGCCAATAGCATGAGAAAAGTTGCTGAAACTCATTAGTCATTACTAAATCTAAATATACCCATTCCTATGACTCTGCAAATTGACTCCTAGGTATATAGCTAAAAGAAAATGATACATATATATCTAAAGTTATATATGACTCAGATGTCTATCAACAGAAATATGGATAAAAAAATAAATCATTGTACTATCTTAGTCAGCCTGGGCAGCTATAACAAAAGTACCTTTGACTGAGTGGCTTAATCAACAGAATTTTATTTCTCACAGTTATGGTGGCTGGAAGTCTAAGATCAGGGTGCTAGCATGATTGGGTTCAGGTGAGAACCCTCTTCCTGCTTCATAGCCATCTTCTAACTGATCCTTACATGTCTGGGAGATAGAGAGCTCTGATCCCTTCACCCCCTTATAAGGGCACTGATCCATTCATGGGACTCCACCCTCATGCCTTCGTCCAAACCCAATTACTTCCCAAGAGCCTCACCTCCAAATACTATCCCATTATGAATTAGGGTCTCAACATATAAATTTTGAGGGACATAAACATTCAATCCATAGCAGATATATTTATACAAGGGAAAACCTCACTTAATGAAAATAAATGAAGTACGCTTACATGTAACATCTTGCAGCTATAATTTTGAGAATAAGAAGTCAGATATAAGAATATATATTATAATATTCCATTTATATAATGTACAAAATAGGAAAAAGTTATCTGTGGCATTATAAGTCAGGTATTTTCCATTGGAGGTTAGTGACCAGAAAGGGCACAAAGGTAGGCTTCTAGGATTTCCTAATGTTCTTATTTGTATTCCCTAGTTACATTTATGGGTGTCTTTACCCTGAAAATTCTTTAAAAGCTTTATACCTATAATCTGTACAAATTTTAAGGCTTTGTTACAGGACAGTGAAAGATGACTCTTAAAACATTTAGGGAATAAGGACAAAAAAGATACAACCACTGTCAAAGAGAAGTGTCCTTAAAAACAGTTTTTAAAAAGTTCAAAAACCTTCCCTTCAACAGTATAATTTTTTTTTACATATTTATTGGAGTATAATTGCTTTACAATGGTGTGCTAGTTTCTGCTTTATAATAAAGTGAATCAGTTATACATATGTTCCCATATCTTTTCCCTATAATTGAAAGAGGGTTATCGTGTGTTGACTGACAGTAGCCTTAGCATATCTCAATATTTCAAGAATTGGAAATGAGGAAAAATGTTAACATTGGCATGTTGGGGGAAAAACACTGCATAATTATTGAAAGTAAGGGATTAAAGGAGAGTTTCCCTAGAATAATATTCTGAAAAATCAAGAAGAAAACCGCAGGAAGTTCTTTGGAATCCTTAAAAAATTATACAAGGATGTGTTCACTTTATAATTAATGGAGAAATCCAAGTAGCACAGATTGAGATGAGAAGGCATGGTTTGAAATAAAAAGCAATAGGGGGAGATAAGAAAATATTGTAAGGAAACTAAAAGTTCAAAAAGCAGAATTAAGTTCAACTGAGAGTTGGAAGATTATTAAAATACAAAAAATGTACTCCACACTGTGGAGGATGAAATTTACTACAGAGGAAGAAGAGCAAACAGATGCAACTGATGAGAAAGTAAAAGATATTAAAGTGGGGGAGGAAAATGCCAACATATATATAATTTATATTCCCAGTGGAATGACTAGATCGAATAAAGCAAAATAAGCTCAGACACGTCCGAGGAAAAGTTCTATGTGAACGAAAGCCATCTCTTAGGAAAATGAAAGGATGGCACTTCACTGATGAAAATTAGATGCCAAGAGTGCATCTAAAGGTATCATTAATAATTATGAATTGTATACACAAGCTGGAAAGAACCCTATAAACATTCTGTTAGATGTATTATTTATTAAAATTGGGGAGAAAGCTTGGGTATACAAGTGTCAAAGTTCTCCATGCAAAACTGTCATAAGACAATGGATCAACACGTTCAGCATTTGAAGAGGAATAATATTACAAATGAAGAATATAAAATTTAGGCAAAGTTTCATGTATGTTGGTGAGAAAGAGACACTCAGATACAGACAATCAAGAAGTAGAACACACATACCATCCTCACAGGGGAAAAGAGTTATTAAAACTTACAATCAGCAGTAAGGAGAAAAGGCAATATTAATCATCAAAATAGAAAAATCACTGTATTAAAAACTAACTTTGAGCACAGAAAATACTTAAGATATTAAAATCTGATTAAAACTGAGTCTTGAAAATAACTGCAAATGTTAAAACAAATTTTGAATGAAAATATACATGAGAAATAATATGTGAACTTATAAAGTAAACTAAAAACATAAGTTTGGTTGTATTGAG
Source organism: Lagenorhynchus albirostris (assembly GCF_949774975.1). Taxonomy (NCBI): domain Eukaryota; kingdom Metazoa; phylum Chordata; class Mammalia; order Artiodactyla; family Delphinidae; genus Lagenorhynchus; species Lagenorhynchus albirostris. Next base: position 8,177,608 of record NC_083108.1, on the reverse strand, counting down.
AAAATAAAGGTAAGTACTATGGAGGGTAATTGGCATAAGTGAGTTAAATTTCCATATGTTCTAGCAGGAATTCTTTACATGAAGTATAAAATTAATGACAGAGGAAATGGCAGCAGGAAGACATTCATTAGAAATAGATGATTAGACATAATCACATCTACATAATTAACATACATACAATTTATATTATCATTGATGTGATCATGTCAAATATAGCAAAATGAAAAATTTAAGATATATCTGAGAAAAGTTCTTATGCTAAAGAAAGTCATTTCAAAGCAAAATGAAAAGATGACCTTTCTTTGATCAAAATTACATATAAAAGTTGCATCTAAAGGCTCAAAGATTTACTACTTTTAAAAAATACGTAAGGGACATGACTTACAGCAGATGTCATGAATAGGATTCTCTGGCTTCCTGAATAGTCCTAAAGGCAGCTCCAAGAGGCCACCTTTAAGGATAACAATTACAATGCCTACTGAAGCAGCCCTTCTTGAATTCTGTCATTACAATTATTCTGAGTACTATACATATACATATGACATATGTCTTTAAATTACATATAAATACATATGTAAACTGTATATATATTTAAAACTATACTATGTTTACATATTTAAACTATATATATGTACTTTTAAACTATAAATATGATTTGAAATATGTATGTGTAGTTTTCAAACATTGTTTCTCTAATTTTCACATAATCTAATTTGGCATTTATCCTGAATTTCAAGTGCCTTTCAGTCTAATCAGTTCAAGAATTTGTCATCATATGTGACTTCCCATTTTTAAATTTTTGCCATTCCCATAAAATAACAATGCTATTCTTCCAGTAAATTCAGGTAAGAAATCTCAGTGACCTTTAACTTACTTCTCTTCCAGAATTCCCATAATAAATCAATCATGGGCAATACTTCCTAATTTTTTTTTTATTTGGGAAGGGTTTCAAATGAATAGTGTATTTTAAAAGAACTTATTGATTTGTAATTCAATTTGAGAAAAATTGTTTTAAATACAAGACATTCAAAAAATATTGTGACAGCCATCCAAATTCCATTAGCTGGGATTAAGTTTTATCACACTGCTTCTAGAAATTTTAGAAAAAGTTAATCATTGCATAATAAGCCGATCTCCCCTTGAAATAGCACTCATGTTACTGAATGCAAGTTCGTGTGCCTGACACACAGTGAGGCCAGACAAACCGAAATGTCAGAGTTTGGATCAGAGAAAGGTTTATTACAGGGCCATGCAAGGAGACAGGTGGCTTGTGCCCCAAAAAAGCTCGGACCTGGAAAGGTTTCAGTAAAGCACTTTTAAAGGCAAGGTGAGGGAGGGACGTAGTTAGTTGTTGCAAACTTGTTGGTGTTGGTAGGTCAGGTCATGATGTTCCTGTAAACCTCCAACAAAACAAACGTTATTCTCTGTTCTGGAACTTTTAAATCTCTGTATGAATGGACTCTTAAAGATCAGAGCCCTGAGAATAGGCTATCCTGTATATTTCACGCGATAGGCAACTTGCTTTTACAAAAGGTGCAGAGACAGCATGACTGAGCACAGGCAACAGAACAGATCTAATATGGAGTCAGGTTTGTTCTTCCCTATTACACTCAGAGTCCCTTCCCTCTTCTTCACTCTCTAGCGAGTCTAAATTATTACACCCTACTTATTCTATTACTCGCAATTTTTAGTACATGCCTTTGAAATTTTACATAAATGCTACTATTCTACAAGATGTTTTTGAAGCTTAAAATGTTCATTCAAATCATTTTTGAAATATCCCTCATTATCTATTTATATAATTAGAACTTATTAGCTAGTATATTTTTGTGTGTGTATTGTATTTCATTTTAACCTGCACATAACTAAATCTATTTCTATTCTCCAATTGATAGTTCTCTGTGGTGTCTCCATTTTTTTCCACTATTAGAAAAAAACACTTGATGAGCAATCTTGGAATTTTCTTATACACATGTGGAAGTTTTCCTGGTTAATACATCTAGGAGGGTTGATACACTATTAATGATGTAAAATATTTAGTATTGAATGATTTAGTATTGACTATGACAGACATGTACCAAGGAAACTAGATTATTATGCATAATCCTTTCATCCAAAGCATTCATAGTCTTTAATTATATAGATATTATCTTCCTGGTAACTAATAATAACAATCAGCATAAGCTAGGTACAATCAACGATATAGCTGGACACATGGCTGGCCATCTGAAGACTATATTTTCAACTACCCTAGGAGCTAGGCATGCCCCTGTGATTAAGTTCAGGCCAATGGGATGGGATGTGAGCAAGGTACCTTGGTCCCTTTCCCTTTTCCCCAGGGTTATGGTAAGAGCTGACATCCATAATGGGCTAAGAAATAGAAGCCACAGGTGAAGAAGGTAGAATTGCCCCACAGAGCCCAATCTGCTAACATCAGACCTCTATGTGAAAGAAAACAAAAACTTCCCTTTGGTTTAATCCACTGTTTTTGGTGATCTCTTTGTTACAGCACATTAACCTGTACCACACCTGATATAGACATTACAATACGAACTTCAAAGGCTTAAATTTCAGTAAGAAAACCAGTTTCAGTAAGAAATCCTTCTCAAAAGGATTCTGGTACTATGTTACATTTCCTTCATTTACTAATGAAAGAAAAGGTGCTTGAGTCTCCTCGTGGTCCATTTTCTAAACTGAAAGTGTCCCGTGCACTTACTTTTTCACTCTTACTGTCTGGTTCTGCCACAATGGTCACTGAACTTGTACTCTCCTGGCTGAGATACGAGTAACCAAGAATCAGAAAAATCTTGTGTATATTTCTTGTTATTTCCCTCTACGTGGCAGTGTCTATTACATAATTTCAGCCCCACAGTGTTCTCTTGGGATGCCAAAGCATATTCTCATGTCCGTATTCAATTTAAAAATATGCAATTTATGATACTTAGTTTCTAATTCTAAAGTAGTTCATTCAGCACAAGTGGGCCTGGGTGTGTAACATCATCTGTATATAAAGAAATGAGAGAAATGTTCCTAGTTTATTGCTAAGAAATGTTGATCCAAAGTGCTTAGAGGTGGGTTACCTCAAGGATGCAGATGTTTTGATCTTTAAACTGCTGACACCTGGTGCTGCTAAGCTTATCCATATGCCACAGTGAGATTTAATGCATCTAATCCACTTGCTCATTTTAATAAAAACATGATTGTTAGATACAGATAATTATTTTTTTAAATAATAAATTTGCAATCATTTTGAATGAGTTCATATTTCTATTCAAATGTCAGCTCACAAATGATGACTTTCCTGACTACCCCACCTAAAAGAGCATTCTGCAAAGAACACTCTCCTCCTAATTGGCTTTACTTTTATTCATTATACTTGCATTATTAATATTATTTTAAATATGCCTGTGTCTTAAAAAACTAGAAAATAAACTCCCATCCCTGTAATTTAAGCTCTATGAAGTCCAGTATATGGTTTTTACAGCAACAGTCACATTAACTGAAATAGCAGTTGGGATATAAAACCTAACAAATAAATATGTTTCAAATTGATTAATGAACTATCTGAGTTAATTTTTTTTAAGACTTTTTACATAGCAGCTTTAGGTTCACAGCAAAACTGAGTTGAAGGTACAGCAATTTCCCACACACCTTCTGCCCCAACACATGCATAGCCTCTCCCATTATCAACTGTACTCACCAGAGTGGGACATTTGTTAACAACTGATAAACTCATGTTGACACATCATAATCACCCAAAGTCCATAGCTTACCTTAGGGTGCAGGCTGGGTGTTGTACTTTCCATGGGTTGGGTTATTTTTATATCATTTTTTTCTTTTAGATTAAAACAAGAACAGATCTTAATAGGGACAAAGTAATGACTATTAATCAACTATAACTTGATACATTTTAATTTGCTAGATACTAAGTTTTGCTAAGATGCAGTATTTTTGAATGACAAAAAGATTTATTGCTGGAAAGTCACCTGTTTGTAATCATATCTCTGTCTTACATTGGTAGCTCCTAAACTTGACCACAACATTAGAATCACCTGGGGATATTTTAAAAGCAAGCATCACTTCTTCTCAATTCCGACCAATTAAATCAGCACCTCCTTAGGTGTGGTTGAGGTATTGATAGATCTTAAAACTCTCCAGGTGATTTTAATGTATATCAACAACTGAGAAAAACTGGCTTAAAATAATCTCTTTATCCCTTTTACTGCTCAGTCTATGTTAAATTAGAATTTACCATATTAATCCTGAGTCAGACGCAAAGTCATCCAGATGTCATTTCTCCCTAACCAATTATATGAACTTAAAGCAATCCTCATTGAATTCCTAATAAGGTATTGTTGTTTAACTTTTATTTTTATATTAATTTGTAAATGTATATGGAATATCAAAAAACCATATAGACTACTGTTCATGGGAAAATCGTTTTAATTCTAAAAATTAGGGATAACAGAAAATCAAACAAGAAAATGGATAAATAAATATTGTTATATTCACTGTTACAGTTATCTATTTGCACATTAAAAATTAGCCCAAAACTTTGCAGACTAAAGCAACAAACCCTCATGATCTCACATGTTTTGGGTCAAGAGTTGGGAAGCAGATTAGTTGAATCGTTCTGTTTCAGGGGCTCTCATGAGGTTATAGTCATGCTCTTGGCCAGTAAACTCCCCACATTGCTATAACATAAAATATTTTTAAGCTCTTGAATAATTTAATTAAATAAGGAACAACAAAAGAGGAAACACAAGAGAGCACAATATAAATACAAATAATATTCAATAAAATTTAAAAATGTAAGTTATAAAATGTGACTGAGTTGAAATTTTATTAAAGTATAGACATTTAAGGATAAATTTTTATGTGTATGTGTGTGTGTATATATATATACACACATATACACACACATCTCACATCCTTTATATAAAGAACTTTAAACAAGAATCACACCTAAAAATAATTTCTAATTAAGGTCAAATATAAGGAATGAGCAAGAATATATAAAACAAGTGCCAAAATAATATAATATAATATCAGATATTATAAAATTTAAAGTCAAAAATATTAAAGTTAAATTACAGTGTAATATATTAATGATAAAAGGATAAATTCTTTTGTGATCTTAAAGATTAAAGGAAATTCTTTTGTATTTTATACAGAGGCAAATCTTAATGTGAAAAGATAGAAAATTAATGAACGTTCCTTATATACAAGGCACAGTTGGTATAAAAGTAAAAACTTTTATAAATAAAGGAAACATGATTAATCCAATGATACTGACAGAATTTATGACACCTTCCTCAGATGTCCACAGAGAAAATTAGTAATAACTAAGGATTTAGGAAGATTTGAATAATAAAAACCACCATAAGCTGTTATCAATTTACAAAGAATATGCATTGTTTTCAAACACTCAGAGAACATTTCCAAAAATAGACCATATATCAGGCTACAAAGAAAAGACACATAATTACACAAAAAAGGAATCATATAGGCCACTCTTATGCTCCAAAATGCAACAAAAATAGCAATTAAAAACACATTGTCTCTCCTACCTTGCCTCACCCCCACCCCTGCTAAAGAAATCTCCATCTTCATTTGAAATCATATATATTCTAGCTTTCTTTCAGCAGCTTTGTTACATAAGGAAATCAAAACTAAAATTGCAGTTATTTAGCAATGAACAAAAGTGAAGGTATAATTAAAACCTGTGGAATATGAAAAAAATAAAGGAAACTTTCTTGCAACTGATGTCTTTATTGGAACATAATAAATATTTAAAACAAATGAAAGACAAATACAACCCAAGAATCAAGAAATATAATTAAATAATATCCTAAAATTTTACAGAAGAAAGGAGAAATCAATGAAACACAAAATATGCGGAAAACTGAAAACTGCTTCCTAGAAAAGACTAGTAAAGTCTTTGGAAAGTTTCATCACAAGAAAAGGAGAGAAGACTGACATAGAAACCATTAGGGGTGAAACCAGGGATGTTAAAAAATAGGGAACAGAATCTAGAAATTAAAAGGTAATAATGCATAAAATTATATGGATTTTTTTAGTAAAAATGTTCACTACCAAAATTGTTTCAGAAAGAAGTAGTAAAGCAATGTAAACCAATAACCACAGGAAAAATGGAAAAGTCAGTTAAAGCGTAATGTCATTCCTCCCTCAAATAAAAAGTGTTTCAGCCGCAAAATAAATTTAAAGAAACAGTTAAAGAATGGTTAATTCCAATGTGAAGATTTTTTTAACTATATAAAAAAGAGGAAAGAAGCATGAAACTATTCCATCCTAACAGATGAAAAAGCTGAACTAAAAAAAATTGACATAGCTTCTTAGATTTGTAAGAGAAGTGGGGTCACCAGGCAAACTGCTGCCCCTAAAATTGAAGAGTCAGGAAGATACAGAGAATCACAACTTATTAGAGCTGAAACTTCCTTGGGAAGCAATGTCCGGATAGGAAAATCTGAACTATAATTGATGAATTGATGTAATTAATGAAGCTCAATGTGGACAAGTCTGAGGGTTAAAAATTCTAGGTGACCCAGTCAATAGGAGGTCCCCACAATTTTGTGAGCATTACCTCCTGGAGGCCTACCAGGTTCTCACAATATAGAGAGGAAAAAAATCCCCTTGTGCAAGGGCAGGGCAAAATGAAGTATTTTGAAATATTCCAGAGTATTCTGTTCTTCACAAGGGCTGTTCTCAGGAGAAACTACTTAACCAGAACCTAACCTGCTGGAGGTCCATCAGAACCTAACTGGCCTAGGGGCTAGGGGAAGGGAAATTCTCAATTCCATCCCATTCCAGCCATTTTATCCACCTGAGTTATGTATGGGGGAGCGGGTGCCAAGAAGCAAGTGTGAAGTTCACAGTCCAAAGGCACAAGCTCACTGAAAGACTGAGACTCAATCGCAGGACTATAAACACTTCCCCTCCCCCACACCTCACCACCACATTACTAAAAGCCTGTTTACAGCAGTTCCTTTCACAGAATACATCACATCCAGCTATAAGAAGAATCACAAGGCAGACTAACAGGCAAAACAAAAACCACAGTTTGAAGAGACAGAGTAAGCATCAGAACCAGGCTCAGATATAAGCAGAGATGTTGGAATCATGAAATCAGGAATTTAAAACAACTATGATTAATATTATTGGTAAGGGCTTTAATGGATAAAGTAGACAGCATACAAGAACAGATGGGCTACATAAGGAGAGAGGAGAAAATCCCAAGAAAGAATCAAAAAGAAACGCTAGACATCAAAATCACTATCACAGAAATGAAGAATGCCTTTGATGATTTTACCCAGACTGGATGTTGTCAAGGTAAGAATCTCTGAGCTTGAGAATATCTCAACAGAAACCTCTAAAACTGAAAAGCAAAGAGAAAAAAGACTGAAAATAAAAGACAACAGCACATCCAAAAACTATGGGACAACTACAAAAGATGTAACATGTGAGCACTGGGAATAACAGAAGCAGAAGAAAAAGAGAAAGGAACAGAAATATATTTGAAACAATAGTAACCAAGGATTTCCCCCAAATTACAGATCCAGGAAGCTCAGAGAACACCAAGCAGAATAAATGCCCAAAAAACTACACTTAGGCATCTCATTTCAAACTGCAGAAAATCAAAGATAAAGAAAAAATCCCAATAGAAGCCAGAGAATTTAAATACCCAATAACCAACCTATAGAAGAGCAGAGATAGGAATTACGTCCAATGTCTCAGAAACCTTACAAGCAAAAAGAGAGTGGAGGGAGATAGTTAAAGTGTTTAGAGAGAAAAACCACCAAGAATTATGTGTCCTGAGAAATTATTCTTCAAAAGTAAAGGAGAAATTAAGACTTTCTCAGATTTAGAAAAAAAAATTGAGTAAATTTATTGCCAGTAGACCTGAAGTTCTTTAGCAAGAAGGAAAATAAGATCAGGATGTTGGATCTACATAAAGTAAGGAAGAGCATCAGAGAAGATATAAATGAAGGTAAAAATCAAAACTTGTTATATAAAAAAAGGAAAGATTCCTGACTCATCTTCTGAGATGAACAAGACCTTAACAGAGAAATCAGCCAAAGATTTTTATCCACACTCAGAATAAAAATGAGAGATTATATTAATTTGTAAACATGTAAGTAGATGTCTTAAATAAATTTTAGCAACTGTTCAGCAATATAGTAATATAATGAAACATGTTACTCAAGTGTGTTTTATCTGAGGACTGTAAGGAAGTTTCAAGGTTTTGTAATTTGTAATGTAAGTGATGTTTCAGTACTTTAACAGGTTAAAGGGAGGGGGGAGAAGCAAATAAAATGTAAAAAATCTAACCATCTGGAACAATGTTTTAAAAGATATCTAAAAACTGTAATACTCTCATTAAGAACAAGACAACTAAATATATATAAATAAACAGCTCTCAATATTGAAGCAACTAAAATATATTTTCCTATTTTGATAAAGAGTAACCACCTCAAATGTTATTCTTAAACACAATAGAGAGAATATACTCTTAATTGTTGAGAGAAATTAAAAAAAAAAGATAAACCACAATTTCCATTTTAATGCAATAAGAAAAAGTGTAAGTCTTGGTAAGACTGATAAAATTCATTATTTTGAGACAATATGATTGTCTATTTAGAGAAGCTCAAATAATTAACAAACTATGAGAATTAATAAGATTAAAGTAATATGTCAACACAAGAGGAGCAAATCAACATTTCCTTTTATACCAGCGGCAAACAATTAGAAGCTTTAAATATGAAGTTCGCATTCAGAAAAAAACAAATTTTTGAACTCCAAAATAAATACCTAAAAAATATAAAAATGAGCCATAAAATTTGACTGAAACTCACACAAGAGTTTACCAAGCCAGAAAATTAGGATTCATCTCCATTGCTTCCTCTCCCTCACTTCTGCAACTTAACCCATTGCCATGTTTCCTCAATATTACCTCCCAAACAATCCCCAAGTCTTCCCATTTCTCTCCATTTCTAGCACCACACCCCTAGTCCAAGGAATGCTTTTTCATCACCATCATCTGATCGACTGCAAGAGTTAATCGGGATAAACGGGGAACTTCCCTCTCCTCCCTACATTTTCCATACCACAGTTGGGTAGTCCTGGGTGCCTCAAATAAAAAGTAGTGCCTACATTTTTTTTCCAGCCGCTTAAGATTTTGTTTTTCATATCACCTTTTTAAATAGTTTGCTTACGTTTTTAATGTATAGTATAAGATAGGATTCTAAATTTATCATTTTATTTGCATATCCAATTGCTCTCAGTTAGTTACTAGTCCACCTTTCCCTAACGATCTGGAATGCTTTCTCATTCTGGAATCTATGTTGCATAATGTTCTATTTTTTCCATTCTTATACAGGCACTGCATTTTTTTTTTTTTTGGTCTACATTATAATTATAGTATGCTCAGATAACAAGTAGGGCAATTGCTTCTCATGGAAAGAGTGAGCCAAGAGGTTGTTTGAAAAGCAAGTGACTTCCTTTGGGTTTTAGAGATTTAAAACAAAAACTCAGTGGGCTTAAGAAAGCTGTTAGAATGATACAATTTCAGTTCATACAGACAGATTAATTAAAGTGCATTGAAACTATAATTTAAAAGATTTATTTAGAAGCCATTATTTTTCTAAGACAGTTAAATTTAAATTTTTATCCTTAGGTGATTGTGGAAGCAAGAGTATCATTTATTAGTCCAAAATACTTTCAGCAATGATTCCAAACAAACCGGCAAACGCATATACCTATACATACTTATACTTGGCTCAGAACTGTTTTATGGCATCATTATCTGCAATTTCTTCCTATTTCTACTGGTGAACTAATTAACATTCTCACATAGATATTCATTAAACCTTGATTTGGGGCAGGAGATAAGCATAAAAACAACAGAAGACAAATATTTGCATGTAAAACATCTGCTTTGTCAGCACTACGATTCTAGCTGTATTAATATAGCAATAATAATATAGCCTAGAGAGGATTTATCAGGATAGTTTTTGCATATTGAGGTTAATGCCCTGCAAATGAGTTTATATTTACATAGTCTACATTGCGGGAGTCTTCAAAACATTCTTTAAAATATATTAGGTATAGATAACTAACATGATTCCACAACATCTGCATTAAAATTACATGAAACCTTATACCAACCATTATGCTAAATTTGTATTTCATCACAGTAGAATAATGAGTTAAAGACTGGATAATAAAAGTGTAACAAATAATAGACCTAGCCAGGATTTATTTTTATTTAGACAGAATTCTGTTAAGGGTAATGCTTGCCAATTCTTATTCGTGCTAGACACAGGAAACTTGGACAAAATGTTAAAATTAATTCTATCTCTACCTTGCCTTCATGCCCATGTTCAAAATTACAGATGTAGGATTTATTTAACCTGTGACTGTATCATTACAATAAAATGGTTTTCCAATTGAAGCCAAATTTTGGAAAGAGATCTATATACAATTTAATTCATACTACATTAAGCCTAAATATAATTAATATTATAACAGAAGAATTCTGATAAGCATTTCCAATTAATCACTCCTACAGACCTGGTGTTACTATATTTATTGTGATCAAGACAATTATTTTATGGTCCTAGCGGGACTATTCAATTATTCCTGGTGTGCTAACCCCAGATATATTTTGCACTGAAATATTTATTCTTACTTCAAGTCCTGTATTATTAGTCACATAATATTTTTATTGTTTGTAATAGACTTATTCAAAGTATAATCATCAATACATAACTTTTGTTTTCCATTAACAGCTTTCCTTCTTTCCAAAGTACTCTGCCTAATGTCCACTATTGTTCTTTTTTAATAAGTTTTTTTTTTTTTTAACAGAAATGTGCCTGTGTTTTCTGTTGTGTCTTTCTCTGTTACTTAGTGTTGCTTTCTCTTGAGCATAATGGGGAGAGTTTATGGAATTTGCTTTCTGTTCAGAAAGAGTTACTTCCTCACTGAATTTGACACTGAACTAAAATCAGGTATGATGTATAGCACAGGCCCACATTCCCACCTCCCTGTGGCAATGCCTTCATTTAGGCCAGGTGCCCACTGGAAGCCACACCCTACTTCACACCCTGAGGACACAGCAAAAAAGGACTGCCCCAAGGAGCACACGTGCAGTCTGGAAGCAACAAAACCTACCTTTGGCAGCAGAATTTTTGGAGTACTATTGTTAGGGGAACCATTGACCCGAAACCACTGGCCCTGGCCAAGCCCCATAGTAAACATTTGCATGAGTTATCTTACAACAAGAGGTCCAGGTAAGGAACGCGGAACTAACAAGCTACCAGCAACTGGAATAATTTGGGAAAGGTCAAAATGAGAGAGGAGACGCCCGTCCATATGTCCTACCAACCTCTCAGAATCCTTCTTGCTGGAATCCATCTTGGCTGAGCAATGCGCGAGACACTAGCAAGCACCCTGAGTCAGAGTGATTGGCCAGAGACAACCCGGAAACTAACCCCATCACCATAAAACTCGAGACTGTGAGCCACGTGGCAGAGCAGTTCTTCTGGGTCCCCTTACACTGCTGCTCTCCACCCAGGCGCCCCTTCCCAATAAGGTCTCTTGCTTTGTCAGTGTGTGTGTCTCCCTGGACAATTTATTTCCGAGTGTTAGACAAGAGCCCACTCTTGGGCCCTGGAAGGGGTCCCCCTTCCTGCAACACTATTATCTAGGCATCATATAACAGAGGTTTAAAAAAAAAGGTCATAATTGTGGGTAAAACAAAATTTTAAGTTATGGGATTTAGATTGTATATTCCAAGTTCATTACTGATATCATGAACATGAGCATTATATCAATGGAATCATAGGAGAATCAAATTCCTCACTTATATCATTGACAAATATTTATAAGAATTTCAAAAAAAAACATAAAATTCACATTTTTATCAAAATTTATAAAGGATTTCACTCTAATGCCTTCCAAACAGTCCATGTATTCATTCTTCCTCTATTAATTGTTCACTTACATTCATCTTCTCTTGTATTCTTTTTCTCGTGCTTATATGGACTGCTAGAGAGGAGATCTCCTGTATTCAATTCTTTGATTATGTATTTGCCTGAGGAACTTCAGAAAGAGTTTCATATTTGTCTTCTCTGAATATATCAAAGAAATAGGTCACAATGGATATCTCCAGTGTCTAAGTTAAGTTTGGTCCTTGTAGAAAAGATAATCTAGAAAAGAAAATAGTTTTCTTTATGCTAATTCTTAGATTTTTGTTGCTCTTTGCCCCCATAAGAATATTTCCATTTGTTTACCCATGCAACTTGAACTTTTTCCTCATATTTGTAATTACAGATACTCTAATGTTACATTTGCAAATGCCGGCTGACACTTAACTTAAGAAGCACACCTGTCATGTTAATTCTTAATCTATTTTCTCCAGAAGCTCTGTGCATGGCTAAATCTGATGGTGTTAATGTTTGGTTAAAAAGTGTCCTCCAAAGTAAACTGCTGTTCTTAAAATAAGATTATCTTATTTCCATATACCATCCCTTTATAAAAAGAGGCTACAAAGGTTTTATTTTTACTATAATAAAGAAGTGGACTTCATTGAAATAGCTTGAACAACTTAGAGTAATTGTTCTATGGCAATTTCATATATTTTATTGATTTTGTGCAAACAGCAATTTGGGTGACTTCTATATTCAATAATGTGTTAGAGAAGATACAGTGTTTATTTTGCATCTTCAATTTTATATTAATATCCACTGATAAGAGAGTAGACAACTTTTACTAAGAGATAACATAGCTATATGAAAGTGAGAATTAATGCTGAAACTCTCATATGCAAACATGTTGATAAAAAAGCAAATATCCAATACATAATAGAAAGGAAAAAATCAAGATAATTTAGAATCACAAATGCAAAAAGAGTTAGGAAGGCTATAGGCATTCTCTAGAAAATTTAGCATCAAATGTGCTTTACTGGATGAAAATTGAGAGAATATACTTGGATTTATATCAAACTATAATCTTCTTGTAAATTAGAAAATAAATAAATATTTCTCTTATTTGTAGATATCAGCAGTAATGGAATAGTTATTTATGATTCTCAAATGCTACCAAAATACAGAAGTCCACCACCTTACAATATGTTTTCTTTTGCTTCTTGGGGCTTTGTTGCCTAGAAGATATGACAGGTCAGATAAGATACCTGATAAGGAGAAAAATATTGAATAATTTATCAAAAAATATTGAGTGGTGTGCATCGACAGATGAATGGATAAAGAAGATGTGGCACATATATACAATGGAATATTACTCAGCCATAAAAAGAAACGAAGTTGAGTTATTTTTAGTGAGGTGGATGGACTCAGAGTCTGTCATACAGAGTGAAGTAAGTCAGAAAGAGAAAAACAAATACCATATGCTAACACATATATATGGAATCTAAAAAAAAAAATGGTTCTGAAGAACCTAAGGCCAGGATAGGAATAAAGATGCAGACGCAGAGAATAGACTTGAGGACACGGGGAGGGGTAAGAGTAAGCTGGGACGAAGTGAGAGAGTGGCATTGACATATATACACTACCAAATGTAAAATAGATAGCTAGTGGGAAGAAGCCACATAGCATAGGGAGATCAGCTCGGTGCTTTGTGACCACCTAGAGGGGTGGGATAGGGAGGGTGGGAGGGAGATGCAAGAGGGAGGGGATATGGGGATATATGTATACGTATAGCTGATTCACTTTGTTATAAAGCAGAAACTAACATACCATTGTAAAGCAATTATACTCCAATAAATATAATTAAAAAAATTGAGTGGTAAATATTTCCAATGGAATGAGAAAGAGAGTATTTTCAAGAAATTTCTAATCCAGTAAAAACAATCTACAGGTACTGTTGGACGTATAACTATAAACAAATAGGTTAAGCAATGGATATGAAATGCCATGATAGGGGAAAACAGGCCATGAGATGAGCTGGAAATTAGAGAGGGATAGCAGAGGAAGTCCAGTGTAAAATGGCCTGGAATGAGGAAATAATTTGTATACAGAAACAGGAGAGGCCTATGGAACAATGTGAGATGGACCCCAAGTGGTAAGAACAGTACAGTATAGCAAACAGTGAAATTTGGCTAGCGTAAATGATTCTTAAAGAGGTATTACAGGTCATAAAGTTGAGGTGGAGAACTTGTCTATGTAGAGACTTTCCTTTAAAAGTATAGCTACATACTTTATATTAAAGGTAACAGAAAAGTAAAAGGAAATGTATGGTATCAGCCATAGTCTTTGAATGTAAAGAAGAGTATTATAAAAATCAATGTCACATATTTATAAATAGCCAACTTCAAACCTGTGTTTTTTCAAACACAAAGCTAACAAGCAAAAGAACAGTGTGTGGTCTGAATGGATTCGTGCTTTCTATAATTACCTTATTCCAATTAAGATATTGGGAAACCAGAACTATCTTCAGTATTTTAAGACTAAAAACGTGTGTTTAAACTAACTATAACATTTTATGTCTCCTCAATTTAAGAGAATATGTATAATCTAAACTGAATATAAGACTAAAGTGAGGGCTTCCCTGGTGGCGCCGTGGTTGAGAGTCCGCCTGCCGATGCAGGGGAAGCGGGTTCGTGCCCCGGTCCGGGAGGATCCCACATGCCGCGGAGCGGCTGGGCCCGTGAGCCATGGCCGCTGAGCCTGCGCGTCCGGAGCCTGTGCTCCGCAACGGGAGAGGCCACAGCAGTGAGAAGCCCGCGTACCGCAAAAAAAAAAAAAAAAAAAAAAAGACTAAAGTGAATATAAAACCACCATTAATAAATATTTTAAATTTTATTTTCATGAATTCGCCTATTTATTAATTTTGAAAGGAGAAAGCTTTGACAGAAATTAGCATATGCATTGAAAATATGCTAATTTGAAATTAGCATATGAAAATCTAGTAATTTGAGAAGGTTGAGGAAGGAAATCAATAAAAAATGAGAGGCTCCAGCAGTACCAAATTTTTTAACTTGGAAACTGGACCATGTTTGTTTTAACATATCTTCCAAAATTATAGATGCTTTCTTGGCAAGTTCTAATTTCAGAATTATATTTAATTATGCTTAACCATTCAAAAAGCTTAAGACAAATATTATCTATTAATTAGATGAATGACGGAAGTATACAAGAGGACATTTTTGTCATATTTGTCACATATACAGAAATAACTGACTGGCATAGATCAGATAAATATTATTTTAATAATTATTTTTGGTCAGTGGAAAATTGCCTCAAAAGTTTGAAACTATTGGGAACTTGTAAGTGTAGTTACAAGTAAGTAGGTTGAAATCAGCTGACATAGTCAAAAGACCATATGCCTTTGTGTTCACACAGTATTTAAAACTTCACAGAGCCAGCTGGCTTCATTTCATAATCTAATTACATATAAAAATGTTCAGCTAAATACTGCAAATGCTTGCCAAAAGTTCCTTTGAATATCTTCATCCTCCATGTCATTGAATTTGTATGTTTTATAACTCCTATCCTTATAATTACTGCTTTGTTTTTCACTATTCAACTTTTAATAAAATATCATTTACTTCACCTAATATATTTTGCTCTGCCTAATAAATTAGTATGGATGCTATGTGAATTATAAAGGAAAATAGTCTTTTGAGGGCAGACATATGTATACACATATATATGTGTATATGTCTATCTATCTATCTATATATATATCAATACCAAGCATATATATATATGCTTGGAAGCAAGGAAAAAGAGGGCGTTCCACATTCAACGTATGCCATTACAATGTAAAGGTGCAATACTCATTCAACAAAAACAACAACAAAGCTCTTATTTGACAGTAAGGGAGATATATATTAAATGAATGCATACAACAGAATTTTTATCCTAATAATGCATATTCTCTTCAGAGTACTTATACAACATAGTTAAATTTTGGATGAAAGGAGCTGCTTTTTGATAGATGTACCTCTGTTATCTAATCCTTTCTTTTTAGTTACAAATTTTTAGTAAGATATTACACTCCCTTCTTAAAATTTATAAAAATCAACATTTTTTGCTCATATGTTATGATTTTATGTTTCTTTAAAAATTGCCTTTGGCCATGGAAGACAAATGCATTGGTTAATAGCAAAATAAATGGTTTTGTTTTATTTTCTTAAATATTTGAAAACATCTTTTCATTTTTGTTTTTTACAAAATTATATTTTAAAAGTACTCTGAATCCTTAATATCTTCACATCATAGGAAGAAAAATTTCTTATACAATAAAGTCATTCATAATTCATTTATGCTAGAAAAAATGATCATGAACAGCATTAACAAAATAAATGAGAAATGTTTTCTATACAGTTAACATTTTCATGAGCTCATTATAACAAAGTTATAATTTTATGTTTTCATGATTTTAGGATTGCTTACTCTAAATGAATCAATTATGGAGACTTGAATAGGAATCTCCTTTTGGATCTACTGTCTATATTTTTTAAATCTGAAATTGCATGTTTTAATTTATGGGGACAATCTTACAATTTCACAATTTAGAGAAAAACGACACTCTGCCTTTCTAGAACATTTTCTAATGTTCTCACTCTACTTCTATTGCCTGGATACTTGAAACCAAATATTGCTTTGTTACCAAAAGTACTATTTCATGGTCAGCCAGTTAAGATAGATTCATGGCTTAAAACTGGCTCTTAAACCATCTCTCCACTATTCAATTTTCCCAGTCCTCAGTTATGGCCCAACTGGGCTATTCACCATTTTTATCATATTCCTGAACTTTTCCATCTACTTTCTTTTTCAGACCCAGAAGTCACTCTCTTCTTCCAAAAGCTGTGCATTCCTTTAAACCTACTTCAAATCATTTCTCTTTGATAAAGCATATTCCATGCTATCTCCCCTCCAATAATCTCTCTCTTCTTTGAATCCAGTTCTTTTTGTCTCTACTGCTCATTTGGGAATCTGTTTTTTCTTTATTTGGTTTTGTTTGAACTAGCTGTTATTTACCTGACTGTATGTCCTAGAACAGAGGAGCCATGTCTAAAACTGTTTTCTATCTGCCACTCTGATATAATACTTACACTGTACAATTTTGTTACTTAACTGCTGGATCTAAATTTGGGTGAATAGCTTTATTGTTCCAATTATACATTTCCGACTAGGCATTTCCCTACCTAGATTTCAGGATCATTTCATAAAGAAAGAATGGCTTATTTTTCCCATGTTACCTGCAAATGTAGTGGTCATGAGATTATCTCTTAGGAAACTGAGCATCCCTCTTAGATTCCAGTGAACTGTTCAAGGAAACTTTTGGCCTTATTCTACATAACAAATTGCAAAAAAAGATGATTAAATCTATAAAGTGGTTATCTGTTAAATTGAGACAATATATTATTAACATGTATATAATACATATATATGTATCTTCAGATAGAAAAAATATATATATATAGAGAGAGAGATAGACAGAGAGAGACAGAGAGGAGAATGTGTATAAATAAATATGCGCTCTAGGTGGGAAGTGGGCTTGGACAGGAAAATCAAACTAATTTGGTGAAATTTCAGAACCTGCAGGAAAATGTTTCATTCTTTTCTGAATCAATTTAAGCAACATTGCCCCTTGAAATAAACAAAACAAAAGCCCAAATAAACTTAACTACAATTAAACCATTTTAAACTGTGAAGCATTACAAAATATTGGCTATTATTATTTTCTATTAATCTTTTGTCTAAGGTTTAAGTTAGAGAGAATAACATCACTACTATCTAAGGTAGAAACAATGCCTTCTGTAACAAAAGGACTCAAAATATTCATAATACCTATTTTCTTTTTACAAATCACTTTATCCTATCATGATTTATTGATAATTATGACAGAGGTTTAGGGAGATAATCTTAGGATCAGAGAAAATGAGTGATGGTTTCAAATTCCAATGTTGCTACTTATGTTTAATAAAGCATCTGCCTCTCAGTCCTTCATCTAGAAAATGTAAGTAAAACCACCTGGCATAGTTGTTTTGTGACCAAAGATACGGTATAAAAACACCTGGCACTGTGTGTGTTTCATAAGAGACATTTAACAAGTGGAAACAATACTGTTCGCATTATCTTTTGAGAATTAATATATTAATTTGTACCTCTATGTTTTATTATGCCAACTATAATCTACTATACAATTTTCCCTTCTCTTATCCAGTATCCATGACTAAACCTAATTCATCAACATGTCAATTTGCTCTCTGGAAGTCTAACATCGTGGTTATTTCAAACTTTATTTTCTGTAAATTACATCCTTCTAAATCAAATGAACTTTATGCTGTTTTGGCATATAGAAATTTTATGTAGAAGTGATAAAGCAAAATAGTCTCTTCAGAGGTGGTAGGATAATGACTGATTTTATGATTTCATTCGGCTTCCAAATGCCTATATTCGTTGTATGTCAGGCACTCTGGTAGGCAATGGGGTTATAGGCGTGAAAACAACTAAACTCTTGCTTTTGGGCATATCTCAGTCTTACCGAGAAGAAAGAAAAACACTATCCACAGTGAAACTTGTAAATACCATATTAAAAGTCTGGACAATGTATCATGAGGACCCAAAGAAGGGAAGAGGCACATAGCACTACATGCTATGGCTTCCGTGGAGGGGACAGTAAAGGAGTCGATGCCTAAGGACCATAGATTGTCAATTGGACAGGGACAAGAAGAAAGATTCCCAGCACAGTTCTACACCAGCACGAGTAGCACGGGAGGCCTTTCAACCAGATGCTGTAGCAAAGAAATTTAAACGACCATGTAAAAGACAATCTAAAAGTAATAAGGCAATCTGAAAACAGAGAGAACTTTCTCTTCTAACATCTCCTCCAGGGTAATTGTGACACAGATTTAGAAAAAGTTTAAATACACTTACTGCAATGATACAAAATACTGTCTTTCATTTCCCCAACCTGATGTAAGAAAAAAATTATAAATCTATATTATCCCCTTTTACAACTAATGTGACATTAGTACTCATTTACGTAGAATCAGCCTTGATAAGCAGTCAAAACCTCTCTTTCTAAGAAATAAAGTCTTATAGCATAGTGTGGGAATGTAGAAATATATTTTTGTATAGTAAAGTAAAAATATATTTATATATACTATAGTAATATATATTAAAGTAAAATATATAAAGTAAAATATATAAAAATATACAAAGTAATTAAAGCCATGCTGAAAGCAAATTTCTATCTGCAAATTCATCTTGACAGAAGGAAAAGTGCTCCCACACACAACATAATCAATTTGTTTCTTCAAATCGTCTTTCCTCTTATCTGAATGTGTGCATACCATGTATTCTCCTTTTCCTATTCTTTAACATAGCTAACCACTTGCACTGTTTTGCATCCATTCATCAGATATTTATGTTCATTAAACATCTTCTAATTCATATGCAAGACACTGAGTTAGACGTTGAGAGAGGTGCAGTTGGATGACATAACATGAAGGCTTTAAAGATGTTGCCTAAACGTTATGTAGCAAATGAGAAAGTTATAAGTAGAATAAAGGAAGCTAAGATGGGTTTAGAGAATGACACTATCACTTGGAGTGAAGAGGCATTTTTTTGCCTCACATGTTTTATTTTGACTGCTCAGATTTTATCTATATAAATGAAGAAGATGAAATCATTTTAAATCAAAAAGTTTTGCTCTCTTCATAATTCTGCAAAATATGCTTCAGTAAGGAATGAACTGTTAGTTGCTACATCTTCTTAGTCACATTAGAGGTTTGAATGACAGTCCCAGGTTCGATTCCATCCTGTCAGGGATGTGGAGATCAGACAGTGCACAGAATTCTCCTTTCTTTTAAACTAGCAACTGCTGTTATGAAAGTGAGAGGTGCCCTTCCAATATGCTCAACCAGAGATCCTTCTCAGCTAAGCAGATGGCAAAGCTCTTCTACTATGCTGACAATTTGCAGATAAATGGAAGTCTTACTTGGCCAATCTCTGTACTGCTGTAAATCAGGAAAAGAGCAAAAATACAGAAAAATCTATACGTCCCACAAGAATGAGGACCGTCATATGTAGAAATAGTGTAAGACCTTGTGTATCACGTTGGCAAAGCCTAACTCCAGAAGCCGCACAACAAAAGCAGTGTTACTGGTAACCACTCTGATAGGCTTTTCCCATACAGTGAAATTTTGTTGAAAAAATTGAATTCAGCTAAATAGGAGAGTTTAGAAATGCAAATCAAATGAAGGAAAATAATTGACTTGAGATTGAAAATAGATTTGTCTTAGGTATGTATTTTTTTTCATTTTTCACAGGAAAATCTGGGGGTCCTACTTATTTTCAGCTTATAATATATTGAAGTTTACATTATTAGCATTATTTAAAAAGTCATAATATTGCTCTAGTGATTTTACAATGTGGATAATATTTCAAATTCATGCAGGTTATACAATTAAATTTTTTACTTTCTTTAGTATTTTGAGATTTTTGAATAAACAATGGTTTTCTGTTGCCATAAGCTAATACCTTTCATTTTCTTCTTTCTCCTTGTTTAATAATTTTAAAGCTGTCACCAATGTTGTTATTCTCATAATCTCATCTTCTTTTCAAACACACACATTCCCTAAAAGCACGAAAGAGCAACTAAAATATTCTAGATTTCTACATTCAGTAGAACGTAGACTCCATGAGAGCAGGGCTGCTGCCTTGTTTATTTCCCCTTTACTAGCTCCAGCAGTGTCTTGCAGGAGTAGATATTTTCTTCCTCTCTCTCCTTCTTGAAATGAAGTATTAATATCAAGCTGTATCTATAGTGTTTCAATGGATTCTGATGTTCTCATTAAAACAAAATCTATAATTCCAAATTCTATCTCCTTATATTTATCTATAAAGTGCCCATGTGAGACCCTTTTATTTCATTTTTCTTAAAACCTTTTAGGCAGGAAAGGTTTAATGAACCTAACACCTCTCTCGCACAGGGGTGAAATGCACTGTTATAAAATCTTACTGGGAGCCTCTCTGATTTATGGCAGAAAGGAAAATCTACTCCATTAAAGGCACAAGCCTTCAGAGTGTTCTGTCCAAAACCGTTTAACCTCTTGGTTATCCCTGACAGGCAGACCTGGGAGGAGAAGCAAGACCAGCGAGCAGACGTTACTCTGAGATAACTGAGAGGTGCGCTGACTGGCTTCTCCTCCCCTGGCCTTGTTACAAATAGAAACAGCCACAAATAGCCACCGTCAACCTGGCGTGAGGCGATGGGAGTCAAAAGGCTCTCCTGACCAAAAGCAACTACAAAATCCTGCTTTGTTTTCACCACTTCCAACATCATTAGCCCTTTTAGTGCCCTTATGTGCTCTATTTTATTATTATTTTCTTTAATTTTCTTTATTTTTGGCTGCACTGGGTCTTCATTGCTGCCCGTGGACTTTCTCTAGTTGTGGCGAGGGGGAGCTACTTTTTGTTGTCTAGCGTGGGCTTCTCATTGCGGTGGCTTCTCTTGTTGTGGAGCACGGGCTCTAGGTGCCCGGGCTTCAGTAGTTGTGGCGCGTGGGCTCAGTAGTCGTTGCTCCAGGCTCTAGAGCGCAGGCTCAGTAGTTGTGGCGCACAGGCTTAGTTGCTCCGTGGCATGTGGGATCTTCCAGACCAGGGATCGAACCCATGTCCCCTGCACTGGCAGGAGGATTCTTAACCACTGCACCACCAGGGAAGCCCCCTCATGTGCTCTTTAGCTAGCTTAAGACATTATTTAAGTTTAAGAGGATAATTAATTTTCTACCAAATTACCTGAGATCGGTTTATCCAATTATTCATTGCTAACGATCTGAAGAACCTTGGAGAAATAAGGAAAATAAAAAGATAGTTTAGGTGATAGAATAAGATAAGAAGGTTCCAAGAGTACTGAACTTTATCAGGCAGGGTAAATGTTCTAATTTCGAACCAGGGGAAAGTTTAGGTGAGAAAGTAAGTTTAGAGGTATTTTTGAGCTATGGATACATTTGAAGGAGAGGGCTAGATGTGTCAGTCATCTAGTGACAACTTAGAGTTTTGTACCCTTTTTAAAAGAGGTGTGCAAATACCACTGTCACCATCAGAACCTATACTTGTCCTTGGAGGAAGAAAGAAGACGTTTTTCATATGCTTAAAGTGAGAAAACCTTTAATCTTTACTGCACTCCCCGCCTCCAATGCACCCACATTATTTTACAAATATTGTCTGCATATGGCAAAGGGGAGCTGTATTCCCCACGGCAACTGGATTTTGCTAACCCGGCTGATACACAGATGGAAGGAGTGAAGCAGTGGAGGTGATCTGCAAGAAGAGTAGACAGTTGAACAATAAGAATCACCTCTTAAGAGCATAAAGGCCAACACCCCTTAAACACATAGAACTTTCTCCTTTTTTCTAACCCATAACATCTGAGGGAAAATTACCTTCTAGAAGAATTACATCCTGCTCTTTACTCTGCATGCAGTGATTGTTTATTTAGTGTTAAATCATGTAAGATAGAGCAATAATACATTTACTATAGTGAGAACTGGAAAGAATTATTTGTTAAAGCAAGGGAATGATTTCTGGGGGAAAAATCATAGCGGTTTTCTTAAATTAGATTTTCTATTTGCTGAGCAGAACTTTAATTATGTATTATGTAGTCAATAGGCAGCATTCTTGCATCCAGATTTTTAAGCAGAGGTTAAAGATAACAGAGTACTTATCTCATGGTAATGGCATTTTGAGAAGCTTACTTTGTGCACATGGATTTTAGGCTAGATTTAAACGTAAGGCAGTTTTTAGGAGAAAACAAAAAAAGCATCTGTAGTTTATCTTGATTCAAAGACGGTTTGGTCATGCATGGAATTTTTACATTGACCTGGAGAGCTTGTGTTAAGCTCCCCTCCCTGAGTGAAGTGTTCAGTGATTAACGCGCAAAGTGATATACCTGCTTCATTATTATTAATATATTTTTAATGTCAACTAACATTCATTCAGCTAGGCATTGTACTAGGGATTGGAGGGATAAAAATAAATAAAAGGGCTCTACTCTTCTTTTTTTTTAAACATCTTTATTGGAATATAATTGCTTTACAATGGTGTGTTAATTTCTGCTTTATAACAAAGTGAAAGTTATACATATACATATGTCTCCATATTTCTTCACTCTTGCCTCTCCCTCCCTCACACAGTCCCTATCCCACCCCTCTAGGTGGTCACAAACCACCTGGCTGATCTCCCTGTGCTATGCAGCTGCTTTCCACTAGCTAACTAGCTATCTATTTTACATTTGGTAGTGTATATATGTCCATGCCACCCTCTCACTTTGTCCCAGCTTACCCGTCCCCCTCCCCGTATCCTCAAGTCCATTCTCTAGTACGTCACTGTCTTTATTCCCATCTTGCCCCTAGGTTCTTCATGACCTTTTTTTTTCTGTTTTTTTTAGATTCCATATATATGTGTTAGCATATGGTATTTGTTTTTCTCTTTCTGGCTTACTTCACTCTGCATGACGGACTCTAGGTCAAACCACCTCATTACAAATAACTCAATTTCGTTTGTTTTCATGGCTGAGTAATATTCCATTGTATATATGTGACACAACTTCTTTATCCATTCATCTGTTGATGGACACTTAGGTTGCTTCCATGCCCTGGCTATTATAAATACAGCTGCAGTGAACATTGTGGTACATGACTCTTATTGAATTGTGATTTTCTCACAGTATGTGCCCAGTAGTGGGATTGCTGGGTTGTATGGTAGTTCTATTTGTAGTTTTTTAAGGAACCTCCATACTGTTCTCCATAGTGGCTGTATCAATATACATTCCAACCAACAGTGCAAGAGGGTTCTCTTTTCTCCACACCCTCTCCAGCATTATTTATTTGTAGATTTTTTGATGATGGCCATTCTAACCAGTGTGAGATGATGTCTCATTATAGTTTTGATTTGCATTTCTCTCATGATTAATGATGTTGAGCATTCTTTCATGTGTTCATTGGCAAACTATATCTTTTTTGGAGAAATGTCTGTTTAGGTCTTCTGCCCATTATTGGATTGGGTTCTTTGTTTTTCTGATATTGAGCTGCATGAGCTGCTTGTAAATTTTGGAGATTAATCCTGAGTCAGTTTCTTCATTGGCAAATATTTTATCCCTTTCTGAGGGTTGTCTTTTTGTCTTGTTTATGGTTTCCTTTGCTGTGCAAAAGCTTTTAAGATTTATTAGGTCCCATATGTTTATTTTTGTTTTTACTTCCATTTATTTAGGAGGTGGATCAAAAAGGCTCTTGCTGTGATTTATGTCTTAGAGTGTTCTGCCTATGTTTTCCTCTAAGAGTTTGATAGTGTCTGGCTTTACATTAGGTCTTTAATCCATTCCGAGTATATTTTTGTTTACGGTGTTAGGGAGTGTTCTAATTTCATTCTTTTATATGTAGCTGTCCAGTTCTCCCAGCACCACTTATTGAAGAGGCTGTCTTTTCTCCACTGTATATTCTTGCCTCCATTATCAAAGATAAGGTGACCATATGTGCATGGGTTTATCTCTGGGCTTTCTATCCTGTTCCATTTATCTATATTTCTATTTTTGTGCCAATACCATACTGTCTTGATTATTGTAGCTTTGTAGTATAGTCTGAGATCAGGGAGCCTGATTCCTCAAGCTCTGTTATTCTTTCTCAAGATTACTTTGGCTATTCGGGGTCTCTTCTGTTTCCATACAAATTGTGAAATTTTTTGTTCTAGTTCTGTGAAAAATGCCAGTGGTAGTTTGATAGGGATTGCATTGAATCCGTAGATTGCTTTGGGCAGTATAGTCATTTTCACAATGTTGATTCCTCCAGTCCAAGGACATGGTATATCTCTCCATCTATTTTTATCATCTTTAATTTCTTTCATCAGGGTCTTATAATTTTCTGCATACAGGTCTTTTGTTTCCTTAGGTAGGTTTACTCCTAGATATTTTATTCTTTTTGTTGCAGTGGTAAATGGGAGTGTTTCCTTAATTCCACTCTCAGATTTTTCATCATTAGTGTATAGGAATGCAAGAGATTTCTGTGTATTAATTTTGTATCCTGCTACTTTACCAAATTCATTGATTAGCTCTAGTAGTTTTCTGGTAGCATCTTTAGGATTCTTTATGTATAGTATCATGTCATCTGCAAACAGTGACAGATTTACTTCTTTTCCGATTTGGATTCCTTTTATTTCTTTTTCGTCTCTGATTGCTGTGGCTAAAAGTTCCAAAACTATGTTGAATAATATTTGGTGAGAGTGGGCAACCTTGTCTTGTTCCTGATCTTAGTGGAAATGGTTTCAATTTTTCACCATTGAGGATGATGTTGGCTGTGAGTTTGTCATAATGGCCTTTATTATGTTGAGGTAGGTTCCCTCTATGCCTGCTTTCTGGAGGGTTTTTATCATAAATGGGTGTTGAATTTGACGAAAACTTTCTCTGCATCTATTGAAATGATTATATGGTTTTTCTCCTTCAGTTTGTTAATATGGTGTATCACATTGATTGATTTGCGTATATTGAAGAATCCTTGCATTCCTGGGATAAACCCCAGTTGATCATCATGTATGATCCTTTTAATGTGCTGTTGGATTCTGTTTGCTAGTATTTTGTTGAGGATTTTTGCATCTATGTTCATCAGTGATATTGGCCGGTAGTTTTCTTTCTTTGTGACATCTTTGGTTTTGGTATCAGGTGATGGTGGCCTCACAGAATGAGTTTGGGAGTGTTCTTCCCCCTGCTCTATTTTGGAAGAGTTTGAGAAGGATAGGTGTTAGCTCTTCTCTAAATGTTTGATAGAATTCACCTGTGAAGTCATCTGGTCCTGGGCTTTTGTTGGTTGGAAGATTTTTAACCACAGTTTCAATTTCAGTGCTTGTGACTGGTCTGTTTATATTTTCTATTTCTTCCTAGTTCAGTGTCACAAGGTTGTGCTTTTCTAAGAATTTTGTCCGTTTCTTCCAGTTTGTCCATTTTGTTGGCATAGAGTTGCTTGTAGTAATCTCTCATGATCGTTTGTATTTCTCCAGTGTCAGTTGTTACTTCTCCTTTTTCATTTCTAATTCTATTGATTTGAGTCTTCTCCCTTTTTTTTTGATAAGTCTGGCTAATGGTTTCTCAATTTTGTTTATCTTCTCAAAGAACAAGCTTTTAGTTTTATTGATCTTTGCTATCATTTTCTTCATTTATTTCTGATCTGATCTTTATGATTGCTCTCCTTCTGCTAACTTTGGCGTTTTTGTGTTCTTCTTTCTCTAATTGCTTTAGGTGTAACGTTAGGTCGTTTATTTGAGATGTTTCTTGTGGTAGGATTGTATTGCTATAAACTTCCGTCTTAGAACTGCCTTTGCTGAATCCCATAGGTTTTGGGTTATCGTGTTTTCATTGTCATTTGTTTCTAGACGTTTTCTGATTTCCTCTTTGATTTCTTCAGTGATCTCTTGGTTATTAAGTAGTGTATTGTTTAGCCTCCATGTGTTTCTATTTTTTACAGATATTTTCCTGTAATTGATATCTAGTCTCATAGCATTGTGGTCGGAAAAAATACTTGATACAATTTCAATTTTCTTAAATTTACCAAGGCTTGATTTGTGACCCAAGATATGATCTATCCTGGAAAATGTTCCATGAGCACTTGAAAAGAATGTGTATTCTGTTGTTTTTGGATGGAAAGTCCTATAAATATCAATTAAGTCCATCTTGTTTAATGTATCATTTAAAGCTTGTGTTTCCTTATTTATTTTCATTTTGGATGATCTGTCCGGTGGTGAAAGCGTGGTGTTAAAGTCCCCTCCTATGATTGTGTTACTGTCAATTTCCCCTTTTATGGCTGTTAGTATTTGCCTTAGGTATTGAGGTGCTCCTATGTTGGGTTCATAAATATTTACAATTTTTATATCTTCTTCTTGGATTGATCTGTTGATCATTATGTATTGTCCTTCTTTGTCTCTTGTAATAGTCTTTGTTTTCAAGTTTATATTGTCTGATATGAGAATTGCTACTCCAGCTTTCTTTTGACTTCCATTTGCATGGAATACCTTTTTCCATCCCCTCACTTTCAGTTTGTATGTGTCCCAGGGTCTGAAGTGGTCTCTTGTAGACAGCATATGTACGGGTCTTGTTTTTGTATCCATTCAGGCAGTCTGTGTCTTTTGGTTGAACCATTTAATCCATTACATTTAAGGTAGTTATTGATATGTATGTTCCTCTTACCATTTCCTAAATTGTTTTGGGTTTGTTATTGTAGGTCTTTTCCTTCTCTTGTGTTTCCCACCTAGAGAAGTTCCTTTAGTATTTGTTGTAAAGCTGGTTTGGTGGTACTGAATTCTCTTAGCTTTTGCTTGTCTGTAAAGTGTTTAATTTCTCCATCAAATATGAATGAGATTCTTGCTGGGTAGAGTAATCTTGGTTGTAGGTTTTCCTCCTTCATCACTTTAAATATGTCCTGCCACTCCCTTCTGGCTTGCAGAGTTTCTGCTGAAAGATCAGCTGTTAACCTTGTGGGGATTCCCTTTGTTATTTGTTGTTTTTCCCTTGCTGCTTTTAATATTTTTTTCTTTGTATTTAACTTTTGATAGTTTGATTAATATGTGTCTTGGCGTGTTTCTCCTTGGATTTATCCTGTATGGGCCTCTCTGTGCTTCCTGGACTTGATTAACTATTTCCTTTCCCATATTAGGGAAGTTTTCAACTATAATCTCTTCAAATATTTTCTCAGTCCCTTTCTTTTTCTCTTCCTCTTCTGGTACCCTTATAATTTGAATGTTGGGGCATTTAATGTTGTTCCAGAGGTCTCTGAGACTGTTGTCAATTCTTTTCATTCTTTTTTCTTTATTCTGCTCTGCAGTATTTATTTCCACTATTTTATCTTTCAGGTCAGTTATCCGTTCTTCTGCCTCAGTTATTCTGCTATCGATCCCTTCTAGAGAATTTTTAATTTCATGTATTGTGCTGCTCATCACTGTTTGTTTGCTCTTTAGTTCTTCTAGGTCCTTGTTAAATGTTTCTTGCATTTTCTCCATTCTATTTCCAAGATTTCGGATCATCCTTACTATCATTATTCTGAATTCTTTTTCAGGTAGACTGCCTATTTCCTCTTCATTTGTTAGGTCTTGTGGTTTTTTACATTGCCCCTTCATCTGCTGTATGTTTCTCTGTCTTCTCATTTTGCTTAACTTACTGTGTTTGGGGTCTCCTTTTTGCAGGCTGCAGGTTCGTAGTTCCCGTAATTTTTGGGGTCTGCCCCCCGTGGCTAAGGTTAGTTCAGTGGGTTGTGTAGGCTTCCTGGTGGAGGGGACTAGTGCTTGTGTTCTGGTGGATGAGGCTGTATCTTGTCTTTATGGTGGGCAGGTCCACATCTGGTGGTGTGTTTTGGGGTGTCTGTGACCTTATTATGATTTTAGGCAGCCTCTCTGCTAATGGGTGGGGTTGTGTTCCTGTCTTGCTAGTTGTTTGGCATAGGGTGTCCAGCACCGTAGCTTGCTGGTCGTTGAGTGGAGCTGGGTCTTGGCGTTGAGATGGAGATCTCTGGGAGATTTCTGCCATTTGATATTACGTGAAGCTCGGATATCTCTTGTTGACCAGTGACCTGAACTTGGTTCTCCCAACTCAGAGGCACAGCCCTGACACCTGGCTGGAGCACCAAGAGCCTGTCATCCACACGGTTCAGAATAAAATTTAGAAAAAAAGAAAGAAAGAAGAAGATAAAATAAAATAAAGTAAAATGAAATAAAATAATTAAAATCAATTATTAAAATTTTTTTAATTAAAAAAAAGGAAGGAAAGAAAGAAGAGAGCAACCAAATCAAAAAACAAATCCACCAATGATAACAAGTGCTAAAAACTATACTAAAAAAAACAACAAAAAACGGACAGACAGAATCCTAGGACAAATGGTAAAAGCAAAGCTATACAGACAAAATCACACACAGAAGCATTACACTCACAAAAAGAGAAAAAGGAAAGAATATACATATATCATTGCTCCCAATGTCCACTGCCTCACTTTGGGATAATTTGTTGTCTATTCAGGTATTCCACACATGCAGGTACATCAAGTTGATTGTGGAGATTTACTCCGCTGCTCCTGAGGCTGCTGGGAGAGATTTCCCTTTCTCTTCTTTGTTCTCACAGCTCCTGGGGCTCAGCTTTGGATTTGGCCCCGCCTCTGCGTGTAGGTCGCTGGAGGGCATCTGTTTTTCCGCTCAGACAGGACGGGGTTAGAGGAGCCGCTGATTCAGGGGCTCTGGCTCACTCAGGCCGGGGGGGAGGGAGGGGCACTGCGTGCGGGCGGGACTGCGGCGGCAGAGGCCGGCGTGACGTTGCACCAGCCTGAGGCGCGCCGTGCGTTCTCCCGGGGAAGTTGTCCCTAGATCCCGGGACCCTGGCAGTGGCGGGCTGCACGGGGAGGTGTGGAGAGTGACCTGTGCTCGCACACAGGCTTCTTGGTGGCGGCAGCAGCAGCCTTAGCGTCTCATGTCCGTCTCTGGGGTCCGTGCTGATAGCCGCGGCTCGCGCCCGTCTCTGGAGCTTCTTTAAGCGGCGCTCAGAATCCCCTCTCCTCACGCACCAAGAGGCAAGAAAAAGCCTCTTGCGTTTTCGGTAGCTCCATACTTTTCCTGGACTCCCTCCCGGCCAGCCGTGACGCACTAACCCCCTGCAGGCTATGTTCACGCCGCCAACCCCAGTCCTCTCCCTGCGCTCCGACCGAAGCCCGAGCCTCAGCTCCCACCCCGCCCGCCCCGGTGGGTGAGCAGACAAGCCTCTCGGGCTGGTGAGTGCCGGTCAGCACCGACCCTCTGTGCGGGAATCTTTCCGCTTTGCCCCCCGCGCTCCTGTTGCTGTGCTCTCCTCCGTGGCTCCGAAGCTACACCCTCTCCGCCACCCGCAGTCTCCACCCATGAAGGGGCTCCTAGCGTGTGGAAACCTTTCCACACACTAGGGGCTCCTAGTGTGTGGAAACCTTTCCTCCTTCAGTGGCTCCCTCCCACTGGTGCAGGTCCCGTCCCTATCCTTTTGTCTCTGTTTATTCTTTTTTCTTTTTTCCCTACCCAGGTACATGGGGAGTTTCTTGCCTTTTGGGAGGTCTGAGGTCTTCTGCCAGCGTCCAGTAGGTGTTCTGTAGGAGTTGTTGTTCCACATGTAGATGTATTTCTGATGTATTTGTGGGGAGGAAGGTGATCTCCACGTCTTACTCTTCCGCCATCTTGAAGCTAACTCCAAGGGCTCTACCCTTGAATAGCCTCACATACTAGAAAAAATGGACATGAGAATATGTAATTTTAAACCAATAATGTAAGTGAATTCTCTGCAAAGTGGTCTAATTGGTAGAAAACTAAAAGGTTAATTCTGCCTAAGACAGAGAACACAAAAGGGATGCAATGTCAATTCTCTGGGCCTATTTGAGAGAAGGTTCTTAGACATGGTTGGAATATCAACAGAGACAAAATTTATTCAACAAAAGGGCCTATGACTAAATGGGAAAAAAAGAGCTGTTTGGTGAAATGAAAACTGTAGGAACAGTGTGACAGAATCTCCACAGCAGTTATCTGCCTAACACAGTAGGAGAGACAGACACAATAGCAGATGTACCATGAAATGTAGAGAAAGCAAATTTAACATGTTTGGAGAAAAACAGATTCCAGAAAAAGTCCTCGGCCTTCTCTTGTTGGAGGGACAGGGGCCAACCTGTGAAATGAGTGAAGGCCACCCCAGAACACACGGGGGTCAGGATGGGAGTTGACAGAGAGCAGGTTGTGGGCTGAGGCTATCAGCAGTTCAGGAATACAGAGTGTCAAGTGAGGCCTGGAAAGTCAGGAAACAAGGCTGAAATGTGGGGTGGGGGGGGGCCTGGTTGGGAAGCTCTGAGGTAACTGCATTCTGCACCCTGGGACTTTCGCTCCACCTCACAGGCACAGGAGGTAAACAGGCTGGACCAAGATAGAGCTGCATCTAAGGTTGATCACTCCAAAGACAGCATGCTTCCAAATGGGATATAACGCAAAGAAGCATTCGAAGAGGAAAGAATGTTGCTTACATTTGACTTTAGAAACACTGTTAAAAGCTCTGGTCAAGGGAAAGCTTTGTTTCAAGGAAAGTTCACCTCCCCAGGAGTTCACCTCCCTCTGCACTTGTGTTTGTTTGTATTATTAGTGCCATGTCAGTCATTGAAATCATAGGATGTCTTAGATGTCAGCATAAACTGAAAAGTGCTTATGAAACATTCATCAGTCATTGCAGAGTCGTGCCTTGGTGTGTGCTCTAAGGGAAATGTGTCTAAAGATCCCAGACTCAGCAAAAGTATAGGATTAGACCATACTTAGAGGAGGATTTCATCATGGTAACCAAAAAAGAACAGAAATTTCCAGGTAGGAGCATTTCCCATGGAGGAACAGGAAGTCAGTGAAGTGGAGAGGCAAGAGTTTCTGCTTATTCCCTGGTTTTTAACTAGAATGAATAGTTAGATAACAATGGTATTAATATATCAATTTACATTAATACTAATGTTATTATCATCACTGAGATAGATTATACCGATAGCTTCATTACTGAAGTCTTATTATGGACAAGGCACCATGCTACCTTATTCACAGAATGCTCGTTTCAAACTTCCAGTAATTCCGTGGATTATTTCATCCTTCGCACCTCAATAATTCAGGTGGGTGCTTTATTTATACCCATCTTGCAAGTAAGCTTTTAAAGCCAAGAGACGTTAAATAGCCCATTGATAACCAGTTAAATAGAAGTGGGTGACCGTCAGTCTGACTTTCCAGCCTGTGCTTTCAGCATGATGGTGGTACCATAAATTAAGATGAAAACACAGAGCAACCTCAGGCGTGGGGATGCCTTCTGGGGATTGCAGCGCTACAGGACCACTTCATGGCCATATGGAGAAGAAGGTTGACTTAAGAGACTGAAGCCCAGGGGCACAGAGAATTTCTCTGACTCTAAGTTCCAGCAACGCTGAAGCGCTTATCCTTATGGAAAGGCATAGTGTTATCTTCTGTGCCTTCACTCACTTTGAACCCTCTGCATTTCTCATTCCCTGTAGCTCATTCTGACTCCTCAGTAACTCATGAGAGGCCTAGCTTCTTCATTTCTTCATGAAGCTTTCCATGATTACTCAGGCTGGGTGATGTCATATTCCGTGGAGTCATTATACTCTGCCCCTTCAGTTACCACTGTCTTTCCACTTTGTAATTTAGTTTGTTATGTGTCTGTCTGCCTCTCCTAGGGGACCGTGAACCCCTTGAGGGCAGAGATGGCCTTAGGTATTTGTGATGCTCTGGGATTAGCCTGTTCTCAGCATCTGAGTTCAAATAAACTTTTTCTTGAAAGAAAAAAAGTTTGCTCCGAGAAACCAAAAACGACATGTGACTTGCTCTATTGCAGTGGTCTGGATGGAACCTGCGGTATCTCTGAAGTCTGCCAGGCAGACTCCTGGGCCTTGCTTCCATGTCAAATCTTGGCCAAAATCTTGGGCACCAGCAGGATAGCACCTGAGGCTCTTTCCATGGTCCATAGTCTTAGCAATCGAAGCAGTGGCAATGCTGTCAATCACAACAGCGATGACCTAATCTGTGCGGCGCCCTGCTCATCACTGTGTATACTGTGGCATTCGCTCCTTCCAGCAATCTGGAGTTACTGCATAACGTGATTCCCTTTTTATGAGTGAAGAAAGTGAGAATTCAAGAGGCTGAGGATATACAACTGCAATTAACATAGCTAACTAAAAACAGAAAATCTAACCCCCAAATCTCACTCTTAGTCACAACACTCTAGGATCTGAATTGAGAAGGATGTATCTAAATTGCTGTTACAGCAGACATAGCAGGGATTGTACTGAAAAATATTTAACAAAGGCAACGATGACCTTTGGCTCAGCAAGACCCCCATGGCCCCTGCCAAGGGCCTTGTCTGCCCCTGTGAAGTCCCTTCAGGGCTGGAAGGTGCTGGGGTGGGGGTGGGTACAGTGATGAGTGCTGCTCTAAAGGAGCTCTGGTGGCATCTGGGTGAATTTAATGGTGGTCTCTGGCAGTGCCTACTGGGGGCTTCCAGGCTGGGTGCGGGAGAGAACTGGGGTCTAGACAGGTGTCCCTGTAAAGCCCCAGGGGTCCTGGGAAGGGGGATTTTCCTGGGTCTGACTGACAGACAATGGCCAACCAGAGGAGCAGCTGGGAGTTGGTCCTAGTTGGGGCAGATGGGAAGGGTCGGAGTGGCAAAGGAGACCGTAGCACTGAGTGGCTCAAGACAGCAGCTATTTACCAACCAGTAAGGATTTTCAACCACCAGCACAGATGCCCTGGTGGGAATCGGCCCCTCGTCAAGCATGTAGGCTGCAGAGTGGAGATCTCAGGGGAAGGTCTAGTTCTTCCTCCTGAAGGAACAAGCGGAATCCTTCGCTGATTCCTCTTTCGACAGAGTCAAGATCTACTTGGTTCTAGGTTTGGGTGTTCAAGATTTGATCTGATCTTCACCCATCAGACAGGCTGACCCCCGAGTTGCCTGGCACGCTTTCTCTTGACTTCTGCTCTCATCCTGCCCCACAGCCATCTGGATCTAGCACAGCTAAGCTTTCCTGTAAGTAAGGTGTCCTAACCGCTGGCTTCCTTCTACGCTTAACCCTGAGAAATGACTCCTCTCTCCGAGTTGGACCTGTAGCTTTCTATTTATACATCCTTAGCTGGCGCTAAGGAGTATAAAGGAGATGTATAAGGAGACGTAAAATCTGCTTCCTCGGCAGGCTGGCGTGGAATTAGGTTGGGGGAAGGGGAGCTTCTGATTTACAGTACAATCTAAAAACAGGTTTCCTCATTACCCAGACACGTGGCCAGCTGGACACTTCCTATATCGCAGCCTTAACACACAGCCTGCCCTCACATTTGCGGCAGCTCAGGGGTTTTCAAATTAATCACTGCACTCCCTCTCTGCCGTGCGCCACAGAGCAGGTGTTTTATGGGACTGAACTACCCTCTCTCAGCAGTCAGAGAATATCTGAGTCTGTGACGCTTCCAAGCCAGCCACCAAATTCCACAGTCTGCCTCTGCATTGAATTGTTGCAGATCCTCATTGGGTTGATAGAAGTTCATTTTCTTGCTCTAACAATAAAGGCTCTTTCTGGCCTATGATATAAATAGCCAGCTTGTTTGGGTTTTGTCTGTTTCTTGCCCGGTTTTGCCCTCGCTTTCGTCTTATGTTCTGCTCTCAGTGGTTTCTAACTGTAAGTCTCTCCTCTCACTTTCTTCACCTTGGATCTACTCCTTAGGACTCTCCATCCCACCCCCCATCTTTCTTTTTTATTTATTTATTTTTTGTTTGTTTTTAACACCTCTCGTTCAGGATCTGGGACTGCTGACGTTTCCTTGCGATCCTCACACCCAGGAATTCATAGCACTGGTTTTTACTAACTCATTACTTAAGAATATAGTTAAGATTCTCCATCGATATTTTAACTAAGGCACATCTAGCCTTTTAATCTGGGATTGGGCCACACGAGTCATCAACTTGTTTTGGAGAGGATGTGTTTTTATCAAGAATTGATTGAACATAGATTTGGCCCAATTGTGCACCACCAGGCCAGCCTGCAGGAGGAAACGTGGACAGGAGGTATTTCTTACTGTGTCCACCTCCGGGCAGCATCCAGATTCAGCCCACTTCAGAAGGATGTCTGTCCTCTGTGTCACATGCAAAGCTTTAGGAGGCTTTTAGGAACTACTTATAGATTGGGGCTACCTGTCCTTTGGTCCCCAGAGGTAGTTTATTCCCAATAACTACTGGCCAATGAGAGTACAGTTTGAAGGCAGCCGTTGGGGGACAGCACTTCCTATGTCACCTTTAACAACCCTCCTACAGAGCTCCCTGCGTGGCCATGTTTCAAGGTCAAAGGGTAAGTCCAAACGCTTTTCTGTCAGTGACTCTATGGTTTAACCATTAACATGGCCACACTCCAAAAAAAGTAGACCTTTATACATGAATACTTTTTAAAAAAGTTTTAGAGGTATTTAGGTTTTCTAAAAGAGTCACAGAGTCAGCAAGTTACAGAACACTTCGCATGACATCTGGCCTTCAGTATGAGCAGAGAGGAAAGAAAAAGACAGGGCGCTCTCAAAGAGACAGCTCTTTGGCCAGCAGGATGCAAATCTTCTTCCCACTCCCGTTTTTGCTGACTATAATAAATGTCATATTAGGCCACAGCCTCCCAAATGGCCAAAGTGACAGATGAGAAACTAGGCAGCAGGGAAGAGAAAAAAGGCTCCTCATATACCTGCCACTGCCCTCATGCCTCAGACAAAACACTCCCTATGGGCCAGGGGAGATGAGTCAGGACACAGGCCTCTGGAGGTAGAGCTAAATGAGGCCAACTGACACACAGTCAACTTGCAGCGTTTGAATCTGAGCCTGTTTCTCCCTGATCCACTGGGGTTCAAAACCCAGTGCCATCATTGAGCTTAATGAAGTCCTTCTCACTTGCAGACTATGTGTGACCCAAGGCTGCTCTGCTCCCAGCAGTAAAACCCAGCAGATAGCTGTATTGACGGTTCAGTGTTCAAAATACCTCTGGAACTTTGGACAGAATAGAACCCCCATTAGCTATTGACACAAAATTCCCAGAATTGAACACATCTCTGGAACATGTGCTCTAGCATCTGCCTAGACCACCTTGGACGTCTGGTTGACAGCTCCCCAGGAATGACTCAGAAAATCAAACAGCATTTAGGGTGTATGAGTTATTCTACGTGATCTGATGTAACTACCTTGAGAAAATTTAACAAGTAATAAATAACATTAAACAGCCATAAAAAGAAATGAAATAATGCCATCTGCAGCAACATGGATGGACTTAGAGATTATCATACTAAGTGAAATAAGCCAGACAAAGACAAATATCATATGATATCACTTATATGTGGAATCTAAAATATGACACAAATGAACTTATTTACAAAACAGAGACAGACCCATAGCCATAGAAAACAAACTTATGGTTATCAAAAGGGAAAGGGGGAAGGGATAAATTAGGAGTTTGGGATTAACAGATACATACTACTATATATAAAATAGATAAACAACAAGGACCTATGTATAGCGCTGGGAACTATATTAACTGTCTCTAACATATGATGGAAAAGGATCTGAAAAACTATATATATATAACTGAATAACTTTGCTGTACACCTTAAAGTAACACAACATTGTAAATCAACTATACTTCAATTATAAAAAATAAAAAAAAGACTAAGCAAATTTTGAATCTAATAAATCTAATTCCCCAGTGACTCTGTAGCTAGACCCCCAAAATTCTGTGGAGGGCAATTTAGTCTGACTTCAGAATAGGATGTATAATAGGAAGTAACAAAAATGTAAAAAATTTCTTAATTTGTAGCTCTTCTTTAGTTGTTTTCACTTAATGAACATTGGGACATTCTAATTATTGAAAGCTTTTCTGAAAACTGAGCATAAAATATGCCAATCTTAATAAACAAAAGCCAGACAAAATTTTTTTAAATTAAATGTAATTGTAACCATATGCTTTTAAAACATACAGTTACCTATCAGTCATGATTATAAAAACTAACAATTGTACAGATTTTAGAGAATTCTTATGACGTGGTGGGGCAAAAGTAATTGATCTAGAAAAGTCAGATCTTTGAGAAATCATTAAATTCAACATAAGACTTTAAGTCAGATTAGCAATTGATAACCTAGACAAATGCATTTTTGAGTGAGCATGCATGAGTTTTTGCCTCTGAGTTATTCTGCTTCTTTGAAAATATTCACACAGTAAATCTCACCCTTGCTTTTATATTTAACCCAAACCTTTGTGGTCACTTGAAGCTTGGTGATGGTCTTTTAATTGATTACTTAAAGTGTATTTAAAGTGTGCCTTTACTAAATTGTTCCTTTTTTTCTGCCTTTTGATATGTGTTCCAAGCTATTGTAAGATCTGTACTTTCTTCAAGATAATTAAAGTATTCCTGTCATCTAATTACATTGTTAAACACATCTTTCAATGTTCTTATTAACTTTATCTAACGTTTAACACAAACTATTAAAATGTTCAGATGTTACCTTTTTAGTATATTTTTCTCATCAATTTCAATTCTAATGACTACAATTAGCATAAATAATTACTTGGACAAGAAGACTGAACATTTTATGATGTGGTTGTGAGAGGGAGTTATTTTACATCAAAATTAACATTGAATAAAAGGCGTATAATTTCCTCTAAGTACAGAAACCAGCATTCCTGAAAACACCTAAGTTCTTTGCAGAATAATTTATAAAAGAGGGCTGAATATTCCATAAGCAATTTTAGAGAAGCTTTCTATCATCCCTCATTTTAGGTGGAATGTAATGTTATACTAAGAAATAAAAACAAAGTTACTTTGTGCTCCATTCTTTTGCAAGACCTCTTCATTGATTTCTTCAGAAAGAATTATCTATGGTGACAAATATGCCTTTGTATTGCAGACCTAAATCTTGCAAGTTCTCTTAAGACTCTTTGCCATTTTTGTGATCATAACATAGGTCAAGTTCAGTTCGGCAATGAAGAGTCCCTTATGTCACTACAAAAGGTGTTGAGGTTACAAAAGAGAAAATGAAACCACCCTTCCCTGGAGAGACAGATCTCTCAGTCTGCTTACAACTTGCCAAACAGATTGTTTCAGTATAATGTTGAAAGTGTCATGATAAAATTCATCCAGGAAAGTATGCGAGGAGAACAGAATACTTTGCCATGCCTGAAAGGTATCAGGGAATGCTTTTTGGAGGTGAGGATGCCTGATATATGTTCTTCAGAAATGAGGAGGATTGTGTCAGTTGCGGAAAGTAACTGAGTGCCTTATTTATAACAACAGGAAGGGGGAAAATTAATAGATAAGCATGCCCCTTGGCAAGGAATGCTTAATGAAACAAATAAATGGCATTTCAACCAAGAAACTAAATTATTTCAGTATGTAAAGTACCTCCCTATGTATCATCTACCATTAGAAGATTTTTATCATTTTCAAGAGTGTTCATTAATGAGAATGCACAGTAATATTCTAGTTACTTAGAGAATAACATAAATCAGAGCCAACATTTAAAATTGAGTACCAATATATTTAACAGTGCTTTACAAATATTACCTCATTAAATCTCGTATTAACCCCATAGGGTAGATAGGTAGATACTATTATGCTGAATTTATAGCTAAAGTAACTAAAGAATAGAGGGTCTAATAATTTGGCAATAAAGTTACATAACTAATATGTGTTAGTGGTTGGATTCAAACCCAAATAACCTGTCTCCAGACCCTCTTTTCAATCCATGCCATCTTCACTCAAGATCATGACTGTTTCTAGCTGGTAAGTAGCCAACTCATAATAAAGTAGGTAGATGAAGTAGGGAGTAGAAACAGAGGAAC
This sequence comes from Lagenorhynchus albirostris, assembly GCF_949774975.1. Taxonomy (NCBI): domain Eukaryota; kingdom Metazoa; phylum Chordata; class Mammalia; order Artiodactyla; family Delphinidae; genus Lagenorhynchus; species Lagenorhynchus albirostris. Next base: position 8,139,195 of record NC_083108.1, on the reverse strand, counting down.
CCTGTGGTTCTCAAAAAGAATTCCCAAGATTGGGTATGACTTTCACAGGCTAGAAGGAAGTGGGCACGATGAAAACAGCTAGTCCAATTTTCCAAAGAAAATTGATCATAATTTCAACTGTAGCCAAGCATATTGGTCTAGTATTAGCAGAGAATAAAATTTAATAAGTAGTGCCAAGGTATGGTCATAAACGACCAAGATGGCCTCCATCTTTTTTGTAGCCACTTCAAAGCAAAGAATCAATAGATGTTCCAGAATTTCCCTCACTACCCCACAACATCCATTTCTGAAGATGTGTTGATTATATTTTCTATATCCCTTATCTTTGCATAAATTAGTTATGATAAGTCCCTTTGCAATCTTGGATACTTATTTCATTTTGTACACATTTTCTTTCCAAAGAATAAAGACTACATCTTATATTTCCTTATTTTTCCTCTCAGATTGTTAAAACAGTGCCATCTATGTTGTTTAGACAGTGAAATAACATATGTGTGTTCAACCTAAGTAAATGTAGTAAAATTGCAAGAGAAAAGAGAGGGGGAATTTAAATGGTGAAGATTTTGCCCACGTTCTAGTCCATGAGCACCTACCCTCATAGGAACATAAGAGGGCATATGAATCAGTGTTTACTTCAACCATGTTCAGCTTCCTCAGACTATTCATAGCATGAGCATTTCAAGATTTGAATATGAATCCATGGATTCAAAGGTATGTCGTTTTGCTACAGCATATCTCCTGCATACAAGGTAATTAATTCATTAGGTTCTCAACTGAAAAGAACAGTGATGGCTTCATACTAGAGAGAAAACTGACTGCTCAATTTAGTGAGAAATCATATGTTAGGCTTCGATGTGGAGATTTCCTACAAAACTTTCAAGGAAAATGCTTAATTTAAACAAGCTTCACTCTATAAACCACCTATGGAATCTAAGGAATGTCACTTGTGACTACTATACCCAGTAAACAGCTTTTAAATGAACGAATAGAATGGGCATGTGTTAACAGTTATGGTGAACCTACTGCTAGAAGGTATTTGGGGAACACAGGAAGGTCTGAATCTGATTTTAATTCAGTACCTCTTCAACCCTCCAGTACAAGGTTTATAATGAAGAAAATGGGGCGACCCAAACCCCTTTCTTTTAGGTTACCCTGAGCTATGATGCTCACCATCCAGACTTCTTGTCTAGTTGCATTAAAGCACACAATTTAGTCTATAGTCCTAGTAAGTCCTTCACTTCGTCATGACCCAAACCCAACACCAACAGGTTGCATGGGATGGAGATCTAAATGATGATGAAAATAATTAAGCTCGTGTGTGGAGGGAAAAAAAGGAGTCCAAGATGATTGACTCAACAAGACCTTAACCCTGCTTCCTGATCACCCTTGATGGAGGCCACAGAGAACAGAAAACACAGAAAAAATTCAGATTCAGTACTTTTTTTTTTTGCAGTATGCGGGCCTCTCACTGTTGTGGCCTCTCCCGTTGCGGAGCACAGGCTCCAGACGCACAGGCCCAGCGGCCATGGCTCACGGGCCCAGCCGCTCCGCGGCATGTGGGATCTTCCCAGACCAGGGCATGAACCCATGTCCCCTGCATCAGCAGGCGGACTCTCAACCACTGCGCCACCAGGGAAGCCCCAAATTCAGTACTTTTTAATAAACAGTAATTCTGTCTGCAAGCAAAAGGCCCCATCATATTTCTAGGTAATCTGAAACTATGAGATTTCTAGGTATGGATCTAGGAAGGTGATACAATAGAGATCTTTTTTCCCACTCCACAATATCTATCTTGATTTACTACCTGTGTTATAGCAGATTTGGCAAAATATTGAGAATAGGTTAGTTTTTTTTTTTTTTTAATTTGGAAATCCACTTACTTCCCTCTATTTCTTACATGATATATCTTAAGACAACTTTATCAACTACTAGAGGATACTTGATGCCAATACTGGTTTGAAATCCCATGATTATGAAGCAAAATAGAAAATTGGAAAGGTTCTGAAAAAGTCAACAATAGAATGCAAGTATTGGAAGATGAAACCATCTAGTAAAATCGAAAGGTATCAGTTACATTTGATGAAATCATGAGCTTAGGTGATTTGTCTCCCTACTTTTATGATGTTATTTCCATTTGTATTTGAACTATACAGCTCTTTTCAGTTTTAGAGTATAGAGATTGATTCAATTACCTTAGGATAGGGAGAAAAGGGGAGTCTGGGCAAGGATTCAAGGGAAGAAGTGAGTCAGAGAGAAGGAAATTCGAGAGCAGAGTCCTGTATTGCCAGACTTCACCTATCTAAAATATGAATGGAAAATCTGGCAAGAACTCTACACTCTTGAAGGCTGAAAAACCCATCGTTTTCATGATGGTGCAGCTTCTTTCTACATGTTGACTCCGTTCTTTTTTTGTACCAACCACTTCCTTATTACCTAAGTTTGCACATGGTTATGAGTTCAATTTACCACTACTAAATAGTCTATTTCTCAGTTTCCCAAATTCTAATTCCCACTGGCCTAAGCTATCCTTTGTATAGAGGCCAGAAGTCATTGGTTACTGCCTTTGAATCAGGGCTGCACCATGTTGGGTATATCACTGGCAGCATAGGTGGAAGTGCCTGTGGATGAATAGACACAGCAGACAAGGGAAGTTACCACAAAATAGATCCAGTGGACCGCTCTTTATCATTTACATGTTTGTTAGCTTAACCCTGTTAAACTCTGCGAGGTTGCTGTGTTTATGAAGGGGTCTTAGTGGTTGATATCATCTATATATCAGGTTAATTTTTATCATCGTATTCTCTAGCTACAGCACTTTTAAAGGTTCTGCAGCTTTGCTGGATCTGTGTATATGCTGTGTGACTTTGTCTACTGCTTTGAGTATATGCCTTGCTGATTGGTACATGGTATCATGAAGTGCCCAGTTGCAGCTATAACATTTTCTAATGAATTAGCAATTTCCAGTTGCTAGTTGTGGGCTCCAAGGTTATTTTGTACAATGTTATGTCACTCAGGGGACTGCAACCGAGTTCGAAGCTCTATGCCTTTCTCATCATTCTGCCCACAGTTGATGGTATATCCTTTGACGGCCCTTTGAAGTTCTGATAATGCTGCTTTTCTTCTCTCAGTATGCAGGAAACCAGGAGTTTAACACAAAATAAATAAGTAGGATAAAATTCTGCTACACTGCAAGACCTAAAGTTCTTTTCTTTCTCTCTTTCATCTCAAGTTTAATTCCCAAAGTGAAAGTGTTGCATTAATCCTTTTTAAGAAAGTTGATAGAATAATTAAATCCTAAAGCATGCATATCAGACAGCTATTTCTGTCTTGTGAACCAACTAAATCCAGTCTCTCTGTGCTGCCAAAAACTGCTATCCTAATAAGTGAAATACTATTTTGCTGATAAGATAGATTTTCAGTTTCACCCTAGTTCAGTTACTACTCTATAAAAAAAACAATTTGGGTCACTATTTAGATCACAAACTTACTTTCTAAGGAGCATTTTTGGTCATGCTTGAGCAGTAATAAACACAGAAAGAATCTTTTCTACAAATTGAATTGTAATATATTTGAATTTATGGAACTGCTTCCTCATTTTTAAAATGAAGGGGTTGGACTAGCTTATTTTTAAGGTTCTCTTCAGAATTAAAAGCCATGATAATGTAATTCTGTAATTCAATTAAACATCCCCTTTTCAATCAAAAGGATCAGAACTCAAGCAAAATTTGAACTTGGTAAGAAAAGTAACTTTTATCCTCAGTTACCTATCAAATTTTCCTCTTTGCTTTCTTTTATGGACCCTATCTTTGTCTCACAGAGCTGTTGGCGATCTTTCTCTAACTGCTTTAAGTCATTGCTTCCTTCAGACCTAAGCATTTGTAAGAGGAGCTTGAAAAGAGGAAAACCTTCAAGATACCAACAGATGAATTACCAAAGGTGAGATGTCAGGAAATTATGGGCAGCTGGCCACTCAAGTGACATAATGAACCTTATCTACTCACTCCTCCTGGGCTAAGCTTGAAACTCTGGAGAATTAAACTGGCTCTAAAAACTAGGTTTTCTCTGTTGTTCTAATTGATAATCAGTTAGTACATCACTGCTTCATATTCAGTCTTCTCTCAAGTTGGTATAGAAAAAGTCTTTTCCTCCAATTTATGAGTGTAAGGCAGGAGCAAGTATCTAAGACTTATGTTAGTCAAAAGATGAAGCTTCAGAATAGTGACTAGGGGATTACACTGAATAACTGAGGAATGGGAAAACCATGAATTCCATGTTCCAATACTGGTTCTAAAGGATATCTCTATGGCTTCACCATATGCCAAGTTTTGTATGCATGGGGGCTTTTGGCCACAGTAAAAAATAATTGATTACAACTGGTTAAAACAATAAGAGTATTTCTTATCTCAACTAACATGACTGTGGTTATCTTTTGCTGATAATTTTCAAAAGTGAAATGATGTGGGTTCATTAAGAAAATAATGCAGCAGGGAAAATTTGGTTATTTCTGAAGTGTGCAAAACAAAGTCAATCCAAGAAATGTTTACCCTCCTATTTCCTAAGAAGACTGGATATTATGTATAATTATAAAAATGGGTGAATACAACTTTTACAGAGGAAAAAATCTTCAATTAAAATATACAATATCCTGAGATTATATGCCATTAATACCCCAAGCTCATAGGTAGAATATATCATTAACATGTCAAAATAATCAAAAGATTCTGTAAGTCTGCAGTAGGTCTTAAATATCTCTATATTAATAAAACTCCATAGGTAAGTGATGTGTACCCCCAATTGAAAACCTTTGGCCTTGAAGATGCTAGATTCAAACTGAAGAAGAGAAGTTGTCACAAAAATTAACATTTTAAGAAATAACTGAACTTATACCTGCTGGCACAGTGCTATTATCTGATTCAAGTACCAGGATTCTGACAAATAGAAACATGTTATGTTAACAAGGGCTTTGACAATTCTTTAGATTTTCCATACAACTTACAATTTCTGAAATATTTATATTAATAATATTTTACCTATACCAATTTAACCTAAAAAATGTTAGCATCTCATTTGATGTGACATTCCCCATGCAAGTCATTAATTGTACCATGTCAAAAAACTTAGTTTTTTCTAACACCTTTCTTTTTACAAGGTGAAAGAACAAATCTTCTTTGATTTTCCAGTGACCCTTCAAGGTCACTCTGCTTTATTTGCAAAGGATATTCTCTGGAGGATTAGATCTTTGGGCAGGTGAAATATCAAAGATGTAAAGATATTTGAACAATTGTTTAAGATAGGATCCTGGGTTACTGAGAAACAAATGGGCCACATATTTAACCAAATCAACAATGAAAGACTTTAAAAGTATATAAAGGGGGCTTCTAGTTTCTGGTTCTGCATAAACAGCTCAGAAGCCCCCAGTCTATCCTAAATCAAGTAAGAAGCTAAAGAGAATGAAAAATCAACAACTATTCTAGGATCTGTCAGAGAGGTGAGGAAACGAGCCAAACTGCTGCCCCCAAGTTTGAAGAGACCAACAGGCAAATACAGAATATAATAACTTACCCAAGCAGAGACTAACAAGCAGAAACCTCCACAGGGACCGGCACCATCATAGGAAAACCAGAATATAATCTGATGAATTGCTGGGTGCTCGATGTGGACAACTCTATGACAAACTCCAGGTGGACTCAGTCAGAGAGGGACCCCCACAATCCTGTATATGTAATTCCAGGGTCTAGGCCAGGTTCAAACAGTAAATATCGGAGAAAACGTTCTCTCCTGCTAACTGCAGCGGGGAGGGAATGCAGCCAGAGCCCTCTGGAAATACCCCAGAACATTCTAGTCTTCTTAAAAAGACTTGCCCACAGGGGAAACTAGTTAACCATAGCCCAACCTTCTGGGTGTTAACAGAGTCTGACTCACCTGGGGGAAGGTAAATACCCAACTCCAGCTGGCTCTTGACTTCCATGTGGGAGGAGGGAAATAGTGAACTCCTGCCTGCTCTAGTCATTCTCTCCCACCTAAGGAGGAGAAAAAAATATTAAAAACACTTGTGAAGTTCACCATTCAGAGGCACAGCCTCCTGAAAAGACTGCCGCCTAATTATAGCATTATGGAAGACTTCTCTTCCCCCACACCTGGCCACCACAGGACTAAAGGCCTATTTTTAGCAGTTCCTTTTACCCAGTACATCATGTCTGGTTATCAACAAAAAATTACAAGGTGTTTCAAAAGACAAAAAACACAATAAGAAGAGACAGAGCAAGAATCAGAACCAGACATAGCAGAGATGTTGGAATTTTGAGACCGGGAACTTAAAACAACTAAGATTAATATACTAAGGGCCCTAATGGATAATGTACACACCAGGCAAGAACAGATGGACAAGGTAAGCAGGTGGGAATACTAAGAAAAAAACAAAAAGAAATGCTAGAGATAAAACCACTGTAACAGAATGAAGAGCACCTTTGAAAGGCTATTAGTAGACTGTACACAGCTGATGAAAGAGTCTCTGAGCTAGAGGATACAGCAATAGAATCCTTGAAAACTGACAAGCAAAGAGAACAAAGACTGAAAAAACAGGACAGAGCATCCAAGGACTGTGGGACAACTACTAAAGTATAACACATGAGAAATGGAAATATCAGAAGGAGAAGAAAGAGAGAAAAGAAGAAATACATGAAATAATAATTGAAAATTTCCCCAAATTAATGTCAGACACCGCCACAGATCCACGAAGCTTAAAAAAACAAAGAAGGATGAAAATCTCTTAATTAAAAATTTTTTTTAATTAAAAAAAATCTACACCTAGGCATATCATTTCAAAATGCAGAAGGCCAAAGATAAAGAAAATTATCCTGTGAAATTATCCTTTAAAAGGGAAGGAGAAATAAAAGCCTTTTCAGACAAACCAAAATTGAGGCACTTTATTGCTACTAGAACATCCTTGCAAGAAATGGTAAAAGAAGCTCTTTAGAGAGAAGAAAAATGATATAGGCCAGGAACTTGGATCTACAAAAAGAAAGTAAGAACACAGAAAAAAAAAGAGTAAGTAAAAGGAAAATAAAAATTTTTATTTTTTCTTATTCTTAATTCATCTAACAGATAACAGTTTGTTCAATGTCAAAATAGTAAAAAGAAAAAAGTATAACTGATATGCAAAGAAAGGAGAGAAATTAAATAATATACAATGCTCAATTAAACCACAAAAGGCAAAAGAGTGGAAGACAAAAATAGGAACAAAAATCAAGGGTAACAAACAGAAAAGAGTAACAAATATGGTAGATATTAATCCAACTATATCCAATAATCACTTTGAATATAAGTGGTCTAAATTCACCACTTGAAGACAGAGATGGTCAGAGTAGATGAATAAACACAACTCAACTATATGTCATCTACAAAAAACCCACTTTAAATATAAAGACACATATAGATTAAAAGTAAATGGATAGAGGAAAATATATCATGCTGACACTAATCAAAAGAAATCAAGACTATGTTAATTTTGGATAGAACAGTCGTCAATACAATGAAAGTTATTAGGAATAAAGAAGGGCATTATACAATGATAAAGGAGTCAATTCTCCAAGAAGACATAACAATCCTTAAAGTGTATGCACCTAGCAACAGAGCCTCAGACTACAAGAGGTAAAAACTGAAAGAAAAACAAGGAGAAACAGATGCATCCACTGTCACAGTTGGAGACTTCAACATCCCTCTATTAGACATGGACAATTCCAGCAGGCAGAAAATCAGTAAGAATATAGATGAACTCAACAATGCCATCAATCAACTAGATAAAATTATCACCTGTAGACCACTTCATTCACCAACAGCAGATAATACATTCTTCTCAAGAACACAACACATGGAACATTCACCAAGATAGAAAACATTCTGAGCCATAAAACACACCTTAACAAATTTAAAAGACTAGAAATCACACAATGTCTGCTCTCAGACACAATGGAATTAAACTAGAAATCAATAACAGATTGATAACTGGAAATTCCCAAAATAAGTGGAGACTAAACAGAACATTTCTAACTAAAATGTGGGTCAAAAAGAAATAGCAAAAGAAATTTAAAATATTTTGAACCAAATGAAAATGTAAACACAATTTAAATAATACGTGGGAAAAAGCAAAAGCAGTGCTTAGAGGGAAATTTACAACATGAATTCATATATTACAAAAGAATAAGGAACTGAGGTCAATATCTAACTTTCCACCTTAGGATAATAGAAGAAGAAGAACAAATTAAACCAAAAGTAAGTGGAAGAAAAGAAATAGTAAGAACTAGATCAGAAATCAGATGAACTTGTAAATAGGAAATTAATAGAGAAATGTAATGAAACCAAACGGTGGTTTTTTGTAAAGACCAATATAATCAATAAGCCTCTAGCCAGGTTAAGTAAGAAAAAGAGAGAGGACACAAATTACTAATGTCAGAAATGAAAGTGGGGACATCACTACAGATCCTGTGGACATTAAAAGGATAATAAAAGAATACTATGAAAAACTCTATGCCCACAAATTTGATAACCAACATAAAGTGAATTCCTTGAAAGACAATTGGCCAAAACTCACACAGGAAGGAATAATCTGAATAGGCCTATAACTATTAAATAAATTGAATCTATAACTAATAATCTTCCAAAACAGAAAGTACTAGGCCCAGATGGGTTTAATGGTGAATTCTATCCACATTTAAGGAAGAAATTATACTAATTTTCTAAGACAATCTCTTTCAGAAAATAGAAGCAGAAGGAATACTTCCTAGGTCATTGTATAAGGCCAGCCTTACACTATATATGGCCTAATCAGAGAAAGTTTGAGAGAGAATACCTAATCTGGTACTTGAAGGATAAATAAGAATTATCAGGTTCATAATGCTAGGAAAGAATTTCAAACAGAGAGCACATCAGAAGTAAAGACCTGTAGATATTACATAACTACTGTGATTGAAGCATTTTACATAAACCAGCATTTACTTAAAACATAAAATTCAAAGTTGTGAGTGCTAAGAAATTAATCAGATGAGGAGGGTAGACTTCAGTACGGAGAATCAATTTCAGAAGAACAAGATGGATGTTGGTAATAGGAGACAGTAATAATAATCCCTGCAAGGGCTTAGTTGCTCCTTGGCATGTGGGATCTTCCTGGACCAGGGCTTGAACCCATGTCCCCTGCATTGGCAGGTGGATTCTTAACCACTGTGCCACCAGGGAAGTCCTGACAGTGTACTTTCTTCCCCATAACAGTGGAAAGACCCAATGATCTTTTTCATCACTGACTTCTAACTCCTAATCTGGCTCAAGATTACCTAATAAATTCACTCAGTTTCCAATCTCCTGAATGTCAGGGATTCTTCTATCATATTATCTAAATATAAGATTAAGCTGTGGAGGTACTATAATGAAAGTTCTCAAATCAGCAGGAGATATGTCAAAGGGGGAGAAAAAAAACTTAAATTCTTTGAAGCTCACCAACTAAAAGACATTCCGTAAGCCAAAGGACACCCCACCCTTATTAAACAAACTGGAGAATACTCCTAAGAAGAAGACTATTTTATTTAACTCCTTAAGACTTTGAATCTTAAATTTGAGAACTTGGAAGTAGCAAAAATGGAGAAATTTTCCTTTAAAAGAAGCCTATATCAATTAGGATGCAAGGGAAAAGTATTGTTTGTATTTGAAATAATATATCCTGATCAAGAATCATTAATTAAAGATGTATAACTACAAGCAACTATGTTTTAATATCTGAAATGCTGTTTTATTTTACATACTAAGGATTTATTGCCACCAAAAAGAACTTAGAAGTATTGTAACTCATACAAACATAAGTTATTGAATTTTTAAAAAAATTATTCAGAGAACTCAGGTTTCAAGAAGGAATCTTTGGAAAGACTCCTGGAACAGTCAGAGACCTAACAGATAGTGGTGGTACAGTTGAATTAGTATACTTCAGGGAGAGTTGAATAAAGGTGACATTTACAAATTATGATCAGAGTGTAGAGGAATCACAGGAACAAGGCTGTAACCAGCTAGCAGTGTGGGTGCTGCTGGAGAGCAGTTGCTAGAACCAGGAAGGATGCAGCCTGGAGGGATGGTCGTGAGGGATGCTTCTAGCCTAGGGTGACTTTGAAAGGATTAGTGGAAATGAAAGCCCTCATCTCACTCCCCTCCCTTTCTCTGACCTTCTTCTGGGGTTTCCACTGGCCAACAGGAAGTGAGAGGATCCCTGGTGATGGGGCTCATATAAGTCAGTGTCCTGAGGTGAGACAAGGCGCAGAACTGCAGAATCAATGTGGCGTGCCAAACTGAAGATACCAGTGCAGCTGCCTCCAGAAACACGGTTTCTAAAAGACTGGAAACAAGACATTCTGTGGGTAAAAATATGACGACTGATGTTTACGTTCTTTGTTTAAATGTGTTTCCAGCTAAAAAGACAGAATGGCTGTGAATCGTTTTTCTGAAGTTAAAAATGATAGGAATTGAACTTGTTAAACTAAAAATGCTCTCTCTTTTTAAAAACACAATCTTATATTTAGAAAGAAATTTAACTAATGGAGTGATAAGAGCAGGCTGTAAGCCAAGAAAGTGATAAAAGGATTAACTACTCCAAGGCTAACAGGTCTTTATTTTTTCAAGAGTCAGTTTTAAATCTTCTAATAGCAAAAGCCCAGATTTTAGAAAGGGATCAACATCTCCTCCAACCCCATCCATTGGTTAAAGAAGTACTTATGAGTCCCTTTGTTTTTCAAGAACACATTTTTTTTTAATGTTTGAAGGTAAATATTAAATTCTATTTAAATTTGAAAAAGTGATTTAAAAGTAGGTATAGTATAATAAAACTGAAAAGTTTAATGTTTTGTCTTATTTGTTTTAGAAGAATGTTTTGTTTTTCTTCATGGAAATGAGCACATTACTAGTATAAAAAATTGGGGATTTGAGACATAGCATACACTAGTTTCCTGCAAGAATTTGCATTTCTTCACTAAATCAAAGTACATAAATTCCTGTGCAAATGTAATAGGGATTTAGGATCCAAGTGACTTCATGATGATAATACTCTAAAATTCAAATCTATAAACAAAATCTATACAATCAATAAAATAAACATCAATTTTATATAGTGTTTATATATGCTTTATCTTTCCCAACATCATTAATTTGTTAGTGGAAGTTAAGAGTTTATCATGGAAATGGACATGTATGCTTTTCCAGTGGCACCTGAAATTTTAGATTTCATGATACGGATGTTTGTAGTTAAAATAAGAATGCTTAAAGGAACAAAGATGTATGAAGTAAAATTGAATTTTGTCACATTATTCAAAAGGAGATTTTTAACTGAACCGCCACAGTATGTATTTTCATGTACAGTTCTCTGCGAGGAGTCATCTCCTTAATTTCTCAACAGGAAATTTAAAGATTTTAACTACTGTATGGTCCAAATAATACCACCTCAGAGAATCCTTTGCAGCGATACATAGCAAGCATTGGAACAATATATATAGTATAACTTAATACATTATATGTGATGTTACAGAACCATTTTATAGCATAATATAAAGAAAAGCTTGTGGCTCCGACATGAAATATCAACTTGAAAATTTAATATAAAGACAGAATTTAGAGCAAATCCTAAGTTATATGCAGACACTATGCCATTTTATATAAGGAACTTGAGCCTTGTAGATTTTGGTATCTGTTGGAGGGGGGGGTGTCCTGCAACCCATCCCCCCCCAGACAGCAAAGGATGGCTGTATTTTGAAACTTTTTAGGAATTAATGCTTTAATTATAGAAAAACAAAGTTTACTTACAGAATTAAGCATTTTAAGAGGAAGACTATAATAACAGAACGGAATTGAAAATTCTAATGTGAATTCATGTCTTTAAAAGAGCATGCAATTTTCATGAGTCTTCCTTTGTCCACTGAAACAGCCTAGGGACAATGTCACTCTGAGCTTCCATTGTTTATTAAAAAGAACAAGAGTTCCTTGAAGATACAGATAATTCCATGGGTCCAAAGTGAGCCTGAAACATGCTCTGGTGCCAGAAAGCTGAATATGTTTCCAAGGTTAATGGAACAATATCAAAAGTGCACATAAAGCGATTCCCATTGAACAAAGTGTTGACAAATTGAGCATCCAAAGATGATTACAAACCAGTTAATTAAAAAATAATTAAATCTATAAAGACATGAGTTCATAATGATAACACAAAAAAAGAAAAGGTAATATATTCTAAGCTATAGAATGTATTGTTGAGTCTTTTACTTAATCGTCTTCATATTACAAACCCATTTCATGTGTTTCTTAAGAAAACGGGTCCCTGTTTATACTGGAAGATGTTTCATATCTATTTAGGGTCACTTCCTGCATTGATACCAGCATATACATTTTGAAATATACTAGTGGGAGGTCTTGACCTCGATCTGTATATTCCTATAGTAACAAACAATGATTTGGACTTTATTTCTAACTTTTTTTTTAATCTGCCTTGTTTATTTTAGGTAAAGATAAGCCACGAAATCTTCTTCCAAATTTGAGTCTATCTTTCAGACTAATATTTTTTGTATTTCATTTGTTCCAAGTCTCTAATTTACTTTTTTCTTTTTTCATTATAAACCAAATCCAGACCCCACCATTTGAGGCCCCCCATACCCGGTGGTCCCTCACTCAACTTCCTTCTTAATTGTATACAGCCCCAAGTCTAATTTATAATTGGCTTAAACTGTTTTTTAATGGCATTACACACACTTTCAGTCTTTGCCTTGTATGGTCCCTTTCCTCCATCCAATTTTTTCAAGTCTAACTTCTTCAAATTCTTCAAGTATAAGAGACCCTCCTGTTGCCATGTCTCCAGGTATCCAATAAATCCTTCCCTAAAACTCCATACAATACTAGACTCTTTCTTTCTGAGTATCTCCATTTTGGTCTGTACCACACACTAGACACTTACTATCATGTTTTATACTATTTTATTGCTATTTTGTATGTTTATCATCTTCCCTTATCTAGAATAACATTCCCTCAGTATCTAAAACATTATTGATCACTCGGTAGACACTTAATCAATACTTGCTAGATTTTCATTCATTCATTCATTGTTATTGCTTATATACATGACAATACAAGCATTGTTTTTGTCATCTCCATTTTCTCTCCTACTTCATACTTGGCCTCTAATTCATTTAACACATACCTGTAGATTCAACCTCATTCTACAGTTATTATTATTATTTTCATTATTATTATTATTAGCTGGATGCATAACCAGAATGATAGATCAATAGTTTTCTCATTTAATGAGCATATTTTGCTTTGTCATAGATTCACTTTTCCCAACAATCAAACAGTCATTAGACATTTGGATTATTCCTCCTTCCTCTTCTGAAGTGTTGCTGACTTGATTCCTCAAGCTTTTGAGGGGTAAACAGTACTTCTCTTCTCACGTCCACGTGTCATGTGATGGATTTCTCTCTCCTGATCAAGCACACGTCATGAGAAAATGAAACGTATTTCTTTTGATCAATTTGCTTCTTCTAGTCACCTAGCAAAATACCACTAGTCCACTACGTGAGTTAAAGCTTTCCTGATATTTTCATTGGGGTTTCTCTACTGTGTTTTGAATTTCACTAACACATCATCATTATATGCTTGAACAGACTGGAATTTTGATTTGATTTTGTTTAGGAATTTATTAATAAATTGTTATAATATTATGAATAAAAAGTAGTTGCCTTCAATTTGTTTTTTCACAAAAATGTATTGTAATTGGCTTTTTTTCAGTATCCACAGCTTCGCTTTTCAAGAAATACTTAGTTCATCCTATTGCCAACTGAGCCCAACACAGATACCAGCCTCAGAGCAAATGAATATGCTTCTAGCATGGATTCCAAATGAAGCTAGAACTAATTTAGCACCTTTACCATCTAAATATTAGATTCCAAACTCCTTCTTAACTGCGTTAACCTTTGAGCAAAATTTAGTTCCTGTGTGAATTTCTATAACATTGTATTACAGCAAAAATGTTTCTATCATAGATCTATTCATAATAAAGTTTGTTTGAGAATAACAGGAAATTTCTGTTCTCAAATTTATTTCAACTCTACCTGATCAAGAATGAATTCAGAATTTCAGGTATATTCTCAGATCTTTACGTTATCTCATATATTCATTATTGTTTTTATTTAATCCTAGCATGATTATGTATCTAAGTATAAAATTTTGTGAAAATGTCAGTTTCCCTTTTTCATTTCTTCCTTTTAAGATGAAGGTGGCATTTGTCCCAATATCCTTAATTCTAAAAAGATCTTCTTGTTTGAGTTTCTTTATTCACAATGGGAACAATCATATTTTCCAAAAATGTTTTCAAAGGTAAAGAATAAATTTGAGCAGCGGTATTTTCTCTTTTGCGTATTGAATCCTCTAAGCCTAAGGCATGCATGATAGTAGATTTTGGATTTTAAATGCTCCTATTTGGGGAGAAATGTTAAATCAATTTACATGATTTTTACGCTTCATTTTATCTTTGGCTACAAAGATATTTCTAAAATGGCTTATGTTCTAAGAAATACATTCCATGACATTATGACAGGCTTTGCATTATAAATGATATGGAGAGAAAGAAAGCAGAACAAGCAAAAACAAATAAAAACAAGGGATGCTAAGTGTAGGGGGAAGAAAAGTAAATGTAATCTCAGTATTTCTTTTTAGAAGAAATGTAACTTATTGTTGTCTTTGAAAGAGAAACAATGATTCCAGAAATGACTTAAAATTATATTACATTGTCTTATCTTCAACCTTTTTTGCTTCCGTTTTGGCATAAAAGACAAGATTAAATAAATATTTAAATCATTCATTTAACATTAAACACCCAAGGGTCTAACTATCATTTTTGGTTATTAACACAATTTTTTAAATGATTATTCTACATATATTGTTATAACTTTAAAAATCTGTCAGAAAACAGGCATTAGAGCTTCCCTGGTGGCGCAGTGGTTGAGAGTCCACCTGCCGATGCAGGGGACACGGGTTCGTGCCCTGGTCAGGGAAGATCCCACATGCCGCGGAGCGGCTGGGCCCGTGAGCCATGGCCGCTGAACCTGCGCGTCCAGAGCCTGTGCTCCACAACGGGAGAGGCCACAGCAGTGAGAGGCCCACATACCGCAAAAAAAAACACACACAAAAAAACAGGCATTAATGTGTTCCTTACTTTTTAAATAATAAGGCAAGGAGTTTCATAGAAAAATTTCCATTCTTAATATTTAATGAAAACTCTTACAATTGCATGTGTTCATATAAACTGAGATTTCTTTAAGGTAAAACTTTATGAATATCACATCAATTTTCTCAGCCTACTGTTATACAAACTTTTAAAGCATTGTCAAATGTTTTAATTCATGTGGAGTTAACTATGCCATGAGAAGAAAAATAACATTTAATTTTCCTCTCCAGTTCAGAAATTTTTAAAAAAATGATGAAAACATACAAAGTCTGTCATTCTCCCCCTCACTGACTGAATTATTATTCTCTGAAGATTCTGCCTTATTTAGAATTTGGCCCATGATGGCATTTTCAAATAATAATTTATAATTTCTTTCATTTAATTTCACCTTAAGAAAAAGGACTAAAAGAATGTCTTTCCACTGGTAAAAATAGTAATTGCAAATACATTTGGACTCAGTGATTAGTGATTTTTACTCATTTACTCATTTTATTAATAGAATAATAGAACCCATTCTGCAATTGAAAGAGTTTTAATTATTTGGAGGTTGCAAGTCAAATGTGCATGTGTGTGTAAAACCACTTGTTTTGTATTTTGTTCTTTACCAAACTGAAAAGTGTGGGGTATCATTAAGGTTTTTATTTGTCTTTTTATACTTTATTAATATGTAATTCATATGCCATGAATTTCACCCTTTTAAAGTGTGCAATTCAATGGTTTTTAGTATATTCACAGACCTGTGCAACCATCATTATAATCTAAATTTAGAACTATTTTCTCATCCCTAAAAAAACCCATGTACCCATTAGCCATAACTCTCCAACCCCATCTCAGACCCAAGCAACTGCTAATCTACAGAACATTTATTTTTGCTGCCTACCTCCAAGCTTCAGACAAAATATATTTTATTCAAGTTCAAAATTGGTTTTATCAGAAATATATTTTGTAGGTCAGTATATTAGATTTTTTATTGCTGTTTTAACAAATTTCCACAATTTTAGAAGCTCAAAAAGCAACAACAACAATGATCTCACAGATCTGTAGGTCATAAATCTGGAGGGCATTGCTGGTGTCTCCACTCCAGGCCTCGTAGGCCAAAATCAAGGTGTCAGCCAGCCGGGACTCTGGGCTACAGTCTCTGTGGAGAAATCTGCTCCCAGGCTCATGCAGGTAGATGGCAATTGCACACAGTTGAGGACTGAGGTCCCTACTTCCTCCCTGGCTGCTGGCAAGGTTATTCTCACTTTCTAGAGGCTGCCCCCCTTCCCTGGCTTGAAGATGGCCTTCTCCATCTTCAAAGCCAGAGACCTCCCCTTCTGTCTTATCTCTTCTACTGGTTCTTCTGACTCCAGCCTGGGGAAGTTCTCTGCTTTTTAAGGGCTGGGGTGATTAGATGGGCCTACGCTGATAATCCAGTGGAATCTCCTAAAGTCCTTAATTTAATTAGACTTTAAAAGTCCCTTTTGCCAGACAACAGACTTGTGGATTTTGGTGGTTAGAGTGTGGACATATCTTGGGGGCCACTCTGCCTTCCACAGTCAGAACTTTGTCATAGTTACCACTTTTAGGAAGATGACATAGACCATTGACCAAAAGAAGTCAAAATAAGCGGAATGAGACACACATGCATAGGTTTTTAGTAGTCATAAAACTGGTTTCAAAAAATGCAATGTCTGTATTTATGTAACTCATGTTATTTTAAAGTCTGAAGTCTCTGTCTGCCTCATTACAATTAACTTCATAGAAATACCTCCCAGTAAATTTAGTCCAATTCTTGGTTATTTTTGGTCAAGCTCAAAATGATCAATTTGATAAATTCTCAGATTCTTTCTCCATGCCCATGCTTATACACTACTCCAGTCCCGCAACTTACCCTCTATTGCCAGAGGAAAATTAACAACCTCATTTGGCAGTAGGGGTAGGGGCCCCAGATTTGGTGTCCACTTTCTAAATGTTCATTTTCCCTTATTAGTTCCCTGGCCTCAGCTACTCCTGTCTTCACAGTCGTTTGCTTCTGGGCATATTTGATTCTAATTTAAATACATGGTGAGTGTCATCCAATGATCCCTGATTTCTCAGGCCTGGCACGAGCTCCACAAGGTGCTCACTTGGACTCTCAGCTCAATTTCCCAACTATTTCTATTCTTTTCTTGGGACCCATATAAAATTCACAGGATCCATTCTTTGTCATTACAGGTTAGCAGGAAAACCAGGGTGGCTCTGAGCTCCAGAAAAAAGCTCAATTGTCTCCAATCCTGAAAAGACCCCAAACTTTGTGGGTCCTCCTCTCTTGTTTCTTACCATCATTTTCTGAGGACTCACCCTTCAGGGGACAGAAGAACCTCAACAATTTTTCAATCTCCTGTGTCTGGGTCCCCACCCTCCACTGCCCCAGCACTCTTTATGTGGTGGTAGAGACACACAATTCAAGTTCTTAGTCCTTACACAGTCAACCAAATCCATCGAGGCTCACAACAGAAGCACTGCCCTTTGAATTGAGTTCAGAAGTGGCCCATCATCTACATAGCAGGTGATTATGGGCACAGGTCAATACAGTGAGTGCAGTAGTATCTTTAGCCCTATCAGGCAGGTGGGAGTTGGCTCATCCACTCATAGTTTGAAATTTTACAACCTCAACCACATATAAAGTACTTAAATTTAGAAGCTTGTTTTAACTTCTTCCTTTGGGATAATGAATCTTTTCAAAGATACGAGGTATTTATGAATGCATGATCACTCTTTGAAATTAGTAAATCAATACTTATATACATAATGATAATTATTGCATTTAACTTAAACTTGTATATTTTAATGACAATTTCTAAAGTATAATTTAAAAGTATTGCTTAATTGAAAATAAATGCATGCATCCCTTTAGTTTCTTAAACTTCTGTTTTCCAAAAATCTACTGTCCACAATTAAAACTTTAAGAAAATTTACTTTATCCTAGCCAAGTAGGACCTGGACTTACTCAGAATGGTTACATTAGATTATCTATTTTCTCAATTTCTTTTACCAGTAAAAATTCCCATTATTGTTTTCTCCAAATACTTCCAAAGTTAATCTGAATAACTGATTTAGGAACTTCTGCAGTTATTTATTGTTGCATAACCAATAGCCCTAAAACTCACTGGCATAAAAAACAGTCTTTTTATTATACTCGTGATTCTGTGGGTCAGAAATTTGGGCAGGGCACAGCAGGAACTGATTGTTTCCGCTACATCATACCTGGTGTGGGGTTGCACAAAAAAGCAGAAAGGCTGGAATGGCTGCACGGGAGCAATATGCCTGGGCACTGGTTCTTCTCCACCAGCACCCACTCCGGCAGTGCCTTCCTGCAGTGTGCTGCCTTAGCTGCAATAACAAATATTGCTCTCTTTCCACAATGCCTTTCCACATAGCTAGCTTGGGTTTCCTCAGAATTCCCAGATGTCTTTCATAGCATCTGGCTTTCCTGAAAGAGGATGTTCCAGAAACTCAAGGCGGAAGCTGTAAGGCTTCTTACATCCTAGCCATAGAATTAAACAGCATCACTTCTGCCACATTTCATTGGTTACAGATAGCTGCCCCAAGCCAAGGTGGGCGGGACTAGGCAAGAGCATGAATACCAGGAAGAGTATGTAATTCACTGGAGCCTGGCTACTCTAGGGTTTAAGACATGGTGCTAATTTCTCCTTATTAAACCTTTCAATTTTATCCTGGATGTCATATGTTCTAATCACACTCACTTTTTTTGTTGTTTGCTTTGTGAATAAAAACATAGGAAAAGGAAGTATAATCATTCTATTTCTTATAGGAAGTCTTCAAAACAAGAGGTAAACAATATTCTATTAATGTTATATAGTACTGGGTGTTAAATTATATGCATAGTCTACAATCCAAATGTAGAATGTACTTTGAAATCATCCCATGGGAGAGTTGCAAAAAATGAAATTAAAATTGAAAAAACTGAATAAATCACTTGAGCTAATACAGTCAGATTTGATTGTATTGTTGCTGTTCATAAAAGGTTGCAGAATGGACATATATACACTACCAAATATAAAACAGATAGCTAGTGGGAAGCAGCCACATAGCACAGGGAGATCAGCTCGGTACTTTGTGACCACCTAGAGGGGCGGGATAGGGAGGGTGGGAGGGAGATGCAAGAGGGAGGAGAAATGGGGATATATGTATATGTATAGCTGATTCACTTTGTTAAAAAGCAGAAACTGACACACCATTGTAAAGCAATTATACTCCAATAAAGATGTTAAAAATAAAAATAAAAGTAAATAAATAAAAGGTTGTAGAGAAGAGAAAGGTTAGAAGCAACACTCATACACTTGGACAAATTCACTCATTTTTTAGTTTCTTAAAGATCATGGCTAACACTTTAGATTTTATGGTGAAACAGGGTGGTGGTCATGATAAATTCAAATTAAGATTGAGGCTATCTGATACAGTCTTTTTCATTCTTCTTTAAAAGTCATAATCCCAAGTGGCATGGGTAGGTCAAGATTGCACAGAGGGTATTGCATGTGCAGAAGGAGACTCTCTACTCCATTTGTAGGTATACTCTTTGCCCTACCCACAACCTAGTCCCTCTTAGATTAGAAGCTTAGACACTCACAGACATTCTCCACTTGACATTTTACCCATCCTTTCTAGCTGGTCTAGACATGGCCCACTGAGAACCTAGCTTCTTCTCCTTACACTTATATTTATGGTATACTTAAACATCTGTGATATTCCACTATAGAAAATACACATATTTAACAATCCACAGTATAAATTGGGTTGAGGGATATTAATCATCTCTGGAATTCTTTTCTAGTTTCCAAGGCTTCTTCAAAACCATCAGGTCTTATGTTTGGAAAATTCTGGATCCCTGGATTAGGAGTCCTTATACAAAGAGTCGCCTTAACCTCATGTCTGCCTTTCAATCACACAACTAAGTTCTATGAAGGAACCAGAGATGTGTTAAGGCAATATCTTAACTAAGAAAATGTTATCTGGACCATATTCTTCAAATGTGCAGCACTGAAGTAATAAACTTTTCATGGAGCATGTTACCAACTTGGATAATTCTCCATGCATTGTTAAAAAATAGTTACTCATCACTGCAAACACAATAACATCCTAATTCTTTACAAAGTTTCCAAACTATGTCTGCAAACCTTTTATCCAATTGTTCATCCTATCAATATGTTCTGTATCCCACAGTCTTACCCGATTACATTTCATTCTGAATGCACCATGTACTTTCCATTTTCTATTACTTGGCTTAAACAATTCCTTTATTCTTAAATGCTTGGAATACATTTTACCTTATCTTCAATTATCCAAAGCTTACAGAACTCAAATGAAATTTAATATAGTCTATTTATCATAAATGCCTACAACACTATTTATTAAATATCTTGATACCAACTACAGGCCTAGTCCCCGGTACCCTAGCACTGATATCTTGAACATACTAGATGCTTAATTAATATTAATATGTGAATAAATGAATGAAGAAACCTAATAATTAAATGGAATGTTATATTCCCCACTAATGTTTGAGGAAGGTGAAAATTCAAGACCCTAAAAGAGGGATACCATAGAGCAGCATGAAATTAGATCACTGGACAGACACTTCAGAAGACCCGTCAAATAGCCATATTTAGAGTGATAATGTTTTATGCCTTTTCATATAGAATCTGAAAGCACATGAAAGATAATGTAGAGTGTTCTAATGTTTGCTAATTATTGCCCTATAATTGTAATTAAATACACCTAAGTATTTCCTTTGAGCTTAAATACAAAATAATCTTGAAATACGAATTTGGTAATTATTTTTCCTTCATTGTCATTTCACTTGTTTTTTTTTTTTTTTTCAAGTGACCAGATCAGAAGAAATGGAAAAATTCAATGTCAAATGATTTATTGTAGGACATATTTTCAATGGGAAAAACATAAAGAATAAGGAGTTGCAAGATCCCCACATTCTATGGAAACGAAAAACAATAATACTTAAAATTAAAATGCTTTTTAAGAGGAAAAAGGTACTAGGTGAGGATGTTGTGAGTTTTTAAAAACTGCTTTTCACTCAAACTTAAGATGAGTAAAACAAGCATAACTCTCCCATTTCTATAGTTCAATATAATATCACCTGAACTCATTAAAAGGTTGCTATTCATCAGAAAGACTGCCTTTGTATAGTAGCTGAAATATGTATATATATAGTTCACACAATAGCACCTTTTAAATTTTATTTGCCTTTACCTATTTTAAATTGTATTTATTTTATCTGCTATTAGAATGTATTTCATATAAAATATATGAAAAAATTTTACACACAAACTTCTATATAACTATATAGAAGAATGTGTATATTCCAATATTAACATTTTCCAAACACATATTTATAAATTCTAAATTTTTACCTTTTATCCAGCCATAATCTGGACACTTTTAGGCATTTCATTATCAAAAGGAAAAATGAAAATCTCAAAATAATTCCCCTACAAAAATTGCAATCTGATTTTATGCAGATATAGCCTTCCTATTATTGTTTTCTTTCCTTTTAAAAATCATAACTTAATAACTTCTTCTTTTCTTCCTTCCTCCCTTCCTTCCTTCTTTCCTTCTTTTTTTTCTTCCTAATACCAGAAAATAAGACTTGGCCGAAATGGGAAGATGATTCAAGCTGAAAACCTGGATGTTACCACTGAACCCTCCTATGGAGGACACTCCATTGGCAACCCCCGACACTGACCAATCCCCTTTTCTTACGTACTCTTCATTCTAGAGTCTAGAAAATAAGAAACCCATGTTTCCCATTTGTGCCTACAGCCAGAGGTTGCCATGTGACCAGGTTCTGGGCAATGAAAAAAAGAGCTAAGAATGTTGAGGCTTCTAAGCTGGCTTTTATGGTCCTGATCAAAAGAATAGATGTAACTCACGACATTAAATCTCTTTACTTTTCCCTTCTTTCAGTAGGTGGACATGATGCCTAAAGTTGTTATCGTTTTCATGTGACAAAGAGGCAAGAAATAGATGAATAAAATTTCCTCCAGTGAAGGATTCAGGAGCTGGAATATAGCTTGGAACTTTGATGGCACTTGTAAAGAACTGAACCACTGCCAGCCGAAGCTTGCTGCCACACCTCCTGTAACTATCCTATGTTGAACCACTACAGTCAGGCACTCTGTTACTTGCAGCTCAAAGCATTCCTAACCGCTATATCTCTCCTTCTATCATTCCCTCCTTCCCATCTCCCAAATCATTCCTCAACTAAATTTTGTCAAGTCCACCTTCAGAATATATCTTAAGTACCACAACCCTATTTCAAAACTCCATTATCTCTTTCTGAGATTACTGTATTAGCTTCTTAACTGATCTGTATTTCCACTCTTAAATTCTACCTATCTATTCTCCATATAACTTAAAGAAATGGTATGTCTCAGGGTTATTGTACATTGTGATTTTTGTTCCTCCTACCTAAAATGCTCTTCTGTGGAGCCTCCAAATAGTTGGAGCCTTCTCATTGCTCTGCTGTTACAAATATCTATGCTAAAAGGAGCCTTACTTGACTATTTCATCTAAAGTGGCCCCTTCACAATCATTCTTGAATAACGTTATCCTGTTTACTTCCTTCATATCACTTAAGGCAGTCCAAAATTATCTTTTTTCTTTATTTGTTGTCATCTTCTTCCAACTATTCTATGAACTCTTAAGTTGTCTTATTAGCCACCATATACCCAGTATTCAGAATAATTCTGATTAATAGTAGCCATTCAATAAATATTTGTTGGACAAATACATTCATGCATGGAAACTCAGAAATGTCTTCAACCCTCAAATGTGTTAGTATCTGAAGTCTCCCTAATATATTAATTCATTAATGTTAAGTTGCTGCCCTTTGGAGAGTGTATGTTGAAATAGTTTATACATTAGTGAGAATTAATTGTTAACTTCCTTCTGACAGATTCCTGAAGATAAGATTTTATATATACATGTGTGTGTGTGTATATATATATATATATATATATATATATATATATATATATATATAAATTAACATTATATATCCACACAAACACACATATATAGTGGCAAGGGGGAATATCATGGATTGATTCTTTGCTAAGTCTTGTCAGACCTAAATTAACACTTTGCAGTAAAACTGGAAACCTACTATGAAAAGGAAACTCCTTGACACAGCGGAAGATAACAGTGTTAAAGATTACAAAGGCATATATACATTAGTTTCCCAAGGTTGAAATTATAGGATATGGCATTCCAAAAAATGATACTCTTCATTGTGTTATTTCTAATTCCCAACAAGTTAAACTCTGTTGAGGGGTGGTTTAAAAGTGGATCATGACTGCAAGAATACATTTTAGTTCTTACATTCTCCCAGTATCTGCCTAAGATTCCCTACTTCTCTTAGGCCCGATCCTGTCTGAGTGCTGTGATCTCACTGTTCATTTAGTTTTAAATAACTTATAAGCATTGATTTTTTTTATCTTGTTTTTAAGTAGTAAAAATGAAACATGGTTGCTGAGAGGAATAACTGTGAATGATTTTATTTTGTACAGTTTGGAGGTCCAACTAAAATATAAGACTTGGTTCAATTGGCTAACAAGGAATTACTTAACTTTTGGGCTTTTTCCATTTAGTTGAACAGCATTTCCATGGATTCTAAATTTAAAATGGGAACATTTTAATAAGAGGTATAAGTAAAGATGACATCAGTTTCATGTCTGATGAAAAGCTTGATCCCTCCCAGAATCTGCTTTAAATTCTTACTTGATGGCATGCTTTTTTGTTAAATGCTGCATTGCATGTCTACTTTGCCATTGACCTAAATGCTCCAGACTTTCCCCAAAGCACTAGGCTCCAGAGCTCTCAGGTATGAAAAGCCAAAACCATTTGACATTCTCTAGTCTTTAACAACCAAGTATTCTACATCCATTAGAGACCTCCCTTCATCTGGAATAATGCACTGAAGACACCACACTGACGTTTCTATTCTCTACTGCTTCTTCACGATGGAGTAGATTTCTCTCTCATAACTGTCTACCATTGTTGATCTACACTGTGGGACATACAGAACTATTTCTGCTGCTCTTAGATTCCTCAACACTTCAAGGTTTATATTACTGTGTCTCTTCATTTTAAGATTCAACTCAGGGGGTTAGGTACAGGGTAAAACTTTACACAAACATCTCCTGTGTCAATATAAAATCCTTCTCCCTCTATTTTACAAGCTCTTTTTTTTTTTTTCATCTATGGGTTTGTTTATTGTTTTTTTTTTGTTTTTTTTGTTTTTTTTAACATCTTTAGTGGGGTATAATTGCTTTACAATGGTGTGTTAGCTTCTGCTTTATAACAAAGCGAATCAGTCATACATAAACATATGTTCCCATATGTCTTCCCTGTTGCGTCTCCCTCCCTCCCACCCTCCCTATCCCACCCCTCCAGGCTGTCACAGAGCACCGAGCCAATATCCCTGTGCCATGCGGCTGCTTCCCACTAGCTATCTACCTTACTACGTTTGTTAGTGTGTATATGCTCTTGTCTGAAAATGGAAAAAACAAACCTGATATCTTCCTTAAAATCTTTATTATTCATTTAGTTGCTAAGAATGTGTTACCATAAACATTAATATGTCTGACAACCCCAGAATAAATGACAGCCCCCCCTTTTGCAGATGTAACACCTTTGTTTTCAGGGTCTAAGAAAGTGACATATGTTAATATTTCAAAAGTTATTATTCTACTTCATTTGTACAAGTTAGATTATTTTGTGCTGAAATGAAAAGACACACTCATATTATCTTAACTGGTACAGAATTATTTATTATAAGGGTACTCTAAAAAGTATGAAATCATAAGGCACCATCTCATGACCTATAAAATTTACAGGACAACAAAGAAGTGCTGACTAGAATGACCACAAACTGTCAATGGGAAGCTAACCTTCCCTAAGAATTTGGGGGAAAAAATTCTTTTCATAATCAACTGATTGTTTATAAATCTCCCAGGACTAGATTATATCTCAGGTCATCAATAACCAAGAGACAGTAATAGTGTCATTGCCTTGGAGGCTGGCATCTACTGTATGTCAAGCACTCTGCCTCTATCTATGCTTTCCAACTTTCTTCAGCCATCTTTGTGGACCTTTCCAGTGGTAAGTATAGTTCCTGATTGCACACTAACTCACCTTCCAGGCAGAATGGATGACCAACTTTCTGCTCAAATTGATGTCCAGGATGTCTTTTCTGAGGTCACTCCTGTGAATGTTCAGTATACTAAATTCTTTCCTTGTAAAGACACCTATGAACAAAGAATTTTTATGTTATATCTTATAATCATAAGAGACCTCCTTTGAAACTCTAGAATGTGTCTATTTTTAGGACTCAGATTTTTAGAACCACAGATATATATGTGTGTGTGTGTGTGTGTGTGTGTGTGTGTGTGTGTGTGTGTTTGAGGAATCTGCTAATTTAAGAAACTTGTGTTTTCAGTTACCCTGGGCATCAAATGTCTTCATATTGCTTCCATTTAATAAGGAAATATTTTGCGGGTGTATATCACTCTGTTGGGGTAAATCAACTTTGCTTCAAGATGTAATTTAACTGCCAGCTTAATGTGTAGCTTGGGTTGAAAAGTTATTTAGTAACCTGTGATCAAGTATTTAGACTCTAGTAGATTCTAAAGCAAGCCAAATTCTCTTTTCCAAAATGAGAATTATTTATACATATAAAGAAAACTATGGCTTTGCTCCAAATCCCCAAGAGATCTTTCTTGCAATTCTATTAATCTTGTCACAGGCCTCAAGTTGCATCCCCTCTTTTTTAGATACTTCAAACACTATTGAACCTGTAAAGATTTCCCTTTATTGCAGTAAACAGCTTTTGGGGTCATAAGATAAATGAGTTGGAGAAGGCCACTCACTTGGTGGTTATAGTCACTTAAAATCTAAAAAGTTACACTGATCCTCCTATACCTTCTTCCTGGTATGATGTTCAAGATGCAGCTCCTTGCTCTTCACATATCTACCCCTATGGCCCTAAGTCACTGGATGCACAGAAACTTCAGAAATGTAACGGATTTTCATAAGGCTTAGCTGTCTTCCTCTTCCAGGCATAAAAGACTTGTCACTTCATACTTGATGTTATAAATTTAACGGACAAGGACTTTGTCCTAGGAGAGAGTAAATCCATTAACTTGCCAGTGGACAATTTTAGAATACAGGCTAGGAAATTTACATGACCTTGAGGCAGAATCCTAGAAATTTGTTGCTGTTATTTTGGGCTAAAAATAAAATATATTTGGTCACTCAAGTGAAAAATAACAGAAAAGAAATGGCTTTACTATTTCAACAGCCCTGTACCAAGTACCAGGATTGGTGGGGGAGGCGGAGTGGATATGTTCCAATAACAAGGTAACATTCAGAGTAGATATAAGTGGAGCTGCTCTTGGCTAGAATTTGGGTCACATGAAGACAAACTTTCAAAGACCAATCTGGGAAACTGAATGAGGAATTCAGATAAATTACTATATTTTGCATGTCTTTAATCATGTTGTTTACTGAGGTGAATTTAAGAGACTGAAAGATTGCTCAGTAAGAGCTGAGTGTCAGAGGATTTTTTTTGAATTTAATTTTATTTATTTTACACAGCAGGTTCTTATTAGTCATCAATTTTATACACATCAGTGTATACATGTCAATCCCAATCGCCCAGTTCATCACAGTACTATCCAGTGTCAGAGGATTTTTCAGTTACTCTGAAATTTTCCTCCCTTAAAAATCATGGAGCCAGAGATTTCTGGAAAGGTGAATTTTCAATGATATTTAAAATCAAAAGAAAACGATCACCACCATGCCCAAAATGGATCTCCTAGAATGGCTGTTGAGGTGGAATTTATGGTGATAGGCTGTAGTGGAATTGAGAGATGATTAGAAGGGTAACTGTAATATTGAGCAAGAGTTCCCCCCATACGATCACTGGGAGATTGCCTCTTCTCAAGTTAACATGGCATTCTCTATGAAGCTTAGAAACCAATGGCTAAAAGCAGAGAAACCAAAAGTCAAAAATTGTACAGATATAATTGCCTATCCTTCTGGAAAAACATAATCAAGTTAGTCTAACTTCACTTAATAAAACAAAATAAATTCCAGGTGAACTAAAAAACTGAATGTTATAATTAAACATGAAAACCTTTGCCACTCATTTTTTATATTCTAAACTGATCAGCGGCACTAGCGTTTTAAAATACAATATTTTCTTTCCTATTTAGATTATACAATTCTTTTTTTTTTCCATTGTAATTTATTATAAGATATTGAATATAGTTCTCTGTGCTATACAGTAAAACCTTGTTGTTTATCTATTTTATATACAGTAGTTTGTATCTGCTAATCCCAAATCCCTAATTTATCCCCCCTCTTTTCCCCTTTGGTAACTATAAGTTTGTTTTCTATGTTTGTGAGTCTGTTTCTGTTTTGTAAATAAGTTCATTTGTATCACTTTTTTTTAGATTTCACATATAAGTGATGTCATATTATATTTGTCTTTCTCTGTCTGACCTACCTAGTATGATAATCTCTAGGTCCATTCATGTT
The DNA here is from genome assembly GCF_949774975.1 of Lagenorhynchus albirostris. Lineage (NCBI taxonomy): Eukaryota > Metazoa > Chordata > Mammalia > Artiodactyla > Delphinidae > Lagenorhynchus > Lagenorhynchus albirostris. The sequence continues at coordinate 8,111,357 of NC_083108.1, read as the reverse complement.
GCTGCAAATGGCATTATTTCATTTTTTTATGGTTGAATAACAGTCCATTGTATATATGTACCACATCTTCTTTATCCATTCATCTGTCGATGGACATTTAGGTTGCTTCCATGCCTTGGCTATTGTAAACAGTGCTGCAATGAACATTGGGATGCATGTATCTTTTTGAGTTAGAGTCTTCATCTTTTCCAGATATATGCCCAGGAGTGGGATTGTTGGATCATATGGTAACTCTATTTTTAGTTTTTAAAGGAACCTCCATACTGTTTTCCACAGTGGTTGAACCAAATTACATTCCCATCAAGAGTGTAGGAGGGTTCCCTTCTCTCCACACCCTCCCTGGTATTTATTATTTGCAGACTTTTTGATGATGGCCATTCTGACTGGTGTGAGGTGATACCTCATTTTCGTTTTGATTTGCATTTCTCTGATAATTAGCAATGTTGAGCATCTTTTCATGTGCCTGTTGGCTATCTGCATGTTTTAATATTATTTATTTATTTTTATTTTGGTAAGAACACTTAACATGAGATCTACCCTCTTAACAAAATGTTAAGTGCACAATACAGTATTAACTACAGTCACACTGTGGTACAGCAGATCTCTAGAACTTATCCATCTTGCACAACTGAAATTTTATACCCATTGAACAATTCCTTATTTCACCCTCCCCCCCAGTCTCTGCCACTTACCATTCTATTCCCTGTTTCTATGGGTTTTGAGTATTCTATACGCCAAAGATAAGTGGAATCATGAAGCATTTGTCCTTTTGTTACTAGCTTGTTTCACTTACAATAATGTCTTTCAGGCTCATCCAAGTTGGCTCATATGTCAGGATTTCCTTCATTTTTAAGGCTGGGAGTTAAAGATTTAAATGTAAGACCTTAAACTATAAAATGCCTAGAAGAAAAAAAATAAGGGAAAAACGGCATGACATTGGTCTAAGCAATGATTTATTCCAAAAGATAGCAACAAAAACTAAAATATACACGTGGGACCACATCAAACTAAAAAGCTTCCACACATCAAAGGAAAAATTCAACACGGTGAAAAGCAACCCAGGGAATGGGAAAAAAAAATTTGTGAATCATATATCTGACAAGGGGTCAATATCCAAAATATATAAGAAACTTCTACAAATCAATAGCAATAAATAAATAAAATAGACAAAGGACTGGAATGGAAATTTTTCCAAAGAAAACATGCAGATAGCCAACAGGTATGTGAAAAGACGCTCAACATCACTAATCATCAGGGAAATGCCCATCAAAAGCACAATGAGATATCACTTCACACCATTAGCATGGCTATTATCAAAAAGAAAGAAAGAAAAAATATAAGTATTGGCAAGGGTGTGAAGAAACTGGAACTCTATACAGGGTTAGTGGGAAAACAAAATGGTATAAACACTATAAAAACAGTATGGAATTTGCTCAGAAAAGTAAAAATGGAATGACCACATGATCTAGCAATCCCACTCCTGGGTATATATACAAAAGAATTGAAATCAGGATCTCAAAGAAATATCTGTATTCCCATGTTCATTGCAACATTATTCATAATAGCTAAGATATGGAAGCAAACTAAACGTCCACCAACAGATGAATGGATAAAGAAAATGCGCTATGTACATACAAAAACTCTTATCTGTAAAAGGACAATTAACTCAGTTATTTAATTTCCAAAGAATTAATTCCAAAATTTTATATGTAACCTCTAAATTATGCAATTCTTGATTCTCACTCTCAAAAAGTTCCCCAAAGAAGAGAGACAAGTCATACATAGTAACATAAGTCACAGGTGAGTATCCGAAAGTTTGTAGATGAAAATGGGCTGCTCAAGTTCTCTCCTAGCCTAGACATGCCTCCCTTCCTTTTGGGGGATGGAGCCTGGAACATTTGGTTGACCAAGACTTCTCCCTCTGTTTCACTATGAGAAGAGCAGGTATTTACTTTTAAATCTATATGGTTTTTTTTTTCTTCTGGACATTAAAAGTGTATATTTTGGTTTCCAATTTCAACTTTTAGTTGATAATACCATCGATGATTTATTCTTTTGGGGAATGGAGAGATAGAGAGGAACAGGTGGGGAATAAAAAAGATATTATTTTGTAAATAATATGTAAAATTCATGTATTTGTTTTCAACAAATATTTTAGTCTGTGTGCCTATTCTAGGCCCGGTACTCTTGTAGGTGCAGGAGAAAAGGAAATTTCCTACTCTCATAGCACACTACAGTGAGATTTAGCAAATAGCTCTCTATAATTGCATATGATAGGTACCTCTTCAATTACATATAATCTGATATTTAGATTGCTTTCCTAACTTCAGATAAAATTACTCATGAAAGTAAATTGTGATCTCTTAATAATTCTTCTGGGCATCAAAATTAATGGAGGGCTGTCACCTTGAACACAGTTGTGATGAAGAATTCTATATGAAAAAATGCCCTCAAATATCAAAACTGAAATAATTGCTAAATTACTCTCTAGCTTTATCATGTTTGTTTGTTTTTTTTAATTTCTATTGATACTCCTATAGCTGATTTACAAGCTTTATCACATTTGGACAAACTTTCCCAACAAGACTTACATAAAAATGACACACAGAAAAAAAAATCTAAGGCTATTCTTTCCCAGTAAAAACTTCCAATCATTCCTGAGAGTAAAGAAAGCATCATACCTTTTTTGAACTTCTTGTCACTAGGTTAGGAGTCCATTTTTCTACCTATTTCACATCCATACCTATTCCGTGGCACCTCACCTTATCAATTAAACTCTCTGACGTGGAACACAGTTAAATTCATGTTAGAAAAATCGAAGTATGGCTTCATCACTTGAATTTCTCTTACTGGTCATGACAGTAATATCTTAAAAAGCTTCCATCAGGCTGGTTAAGTTTGACTCCTATGCAGCCTGAAGTTTCTGGGATTAGCTCTATCAAAATGTCCTTTAAGTTGTTTTCACACTCTCCTCTTTAGTATTTCATTGCTGACTGACAGACCTCATCTCTCCGTACCACGCCAAATGTATTTTGCACTCTATAATTCTCTACCAATATAATTCCAAACAACCTAAGTCTTCCAAAGCAGTTGGTCTAGAATCTAAGCCGTCGATTTTGTGTGTTTCTTGTCTCTAGCACTTCAGGGCCTGACTGCATGATTGGATTTCTCAATAATGATCTTCAGTGGGAAAATTAGAGGAAGTATCCAAGCCAGTTCAGATCGTTATAACAAAAATACTCTAGACTTGGTGCCTTACACAACAAACTTTTATTTCTCACAGTTCTGGAAGTCCAAGGGTCCCAGCATGGGTGGGTTCTTGGTGAGTGCTGTCTTCCTGGTTTACTGATGACCATCTTCTCATTGTAACTTCATACAGTGGAGAGTAGAGAGAGAAAGCAAGCTCTCTCTGTCTCTTCTTCTAAGGGTACTAATCCTATAATGAGGGCTCCACCCTCATAATCTGATTACCTCTCAAAGCCTCCACCCCCAAATGCCATCAAATTGGAGGTTATGATTTCAACATATGAATTTTGGGGAGGACACAAAAATGCAGTTCATAGCAGAAGGATACATTATTTGAAAACACAGGACATTGTATAGGAACCAAGTATCCATTATACAAGAAAGATTTACAAGCCAAGGTAAAATATTGATCTATGCACCTGTTGTTTCTCTTAGTTACCTTCTAATGATTGATGATCACTATTGTCAGTCAACTTTATTTTAAATATTCTATACACTTTTCAATCATGGTCCTTGTTCAGTATCTACATGGCAGGTTAACCAGACAGCCTAACACATCATTTTCCCTCTTTGTAAAACCCAGATCAATCTTGCTTGGATGATCAACTTGAATAAAAAACCTGTACTGCAGTCTTTTCATAATGACAATGTAGACCTTGTGCGTGAGACAATGTGAGCCTGAGAGGGAAAGAGCATTTAAGTTAAAATACATATAAATAAAAATGGAAACCAAGTAGAATTTGTTAGAATCCCATAAAAGGAATACAAACACTAACAAGTAAATCTAACTCTATTACAAATTTACAACATAAACATGCTGAAAGTGGTAGGCAAGAAAAGAACCTAGGAAATTTTTTAAATGGTACCTTGACTAGACACTGTAAGTCTAAAAACAAAAGCTGTACATAAATGCTGTAATCTAGTTAGTAACCTATTTTATGTGTATATGAGGACTGAAAATATAATTTCTCTGTGAGAGAAAGAAGTTACAAATAAGCAAAGAGAGAAAATATAAATTCTCTGTGAGAGAAAGAAGTTACAAATAAACAAAGAGGGAAGACCAAAAAGAACTCTGTGGTGCTGCACTAAAATCAGAGGTATCAGTACAACTCATGATACATACATACATACACAGATACATAGACACATACATAAACACATACTTACATATGTACTTACATACATAGACAGATCTGTATGTTCATGGGTTAGTATACATGCATATATTTCCTAACTCTGTGTGTTGAAGTGCCTAGAAGCAATGACACTTGGATAATGAATTGATGTCTAGGGAATAGACTTCCCTGGAGCCCCAGCACTGCTTTGACGATGTGAATGGAGGCAGAGTGTGGGGTAAGCATCACTGATGTTCATATTCAGCATAAGGGGAGGATATTTCTCCCCAGTTAATTTGCTCACACAATTTAGTGTCAAATTTCATCTATGACTTGAAATACTTTATATGTCCCATAATAAAGAAACCTTAAAAGCATAAATGACAATGTCCTACAGCCCCTTATGTCACATATATATATATACATATATATATATATATATGTATTAGAAGTGCTTCTTTTTCTGCAATATGTTTCTACTGCATATAGTTTGGTTTGTTTTTATTCTGGTTGTGTTTATACCTGATCCTTTATGCTTTCTATATGTTAGGAATTATTCACAATTTCTGACTTTCTGATTGTTTGCTTTATTGTTTATATTGAGAATACATTCTACATATTTTGATATTGTGTAGCTTTTCTGTTATTTCATGGAATTAAATTCATTAAATTTAATACAATTTCATTAAATTGTAAACAATTTAGCCTTTATTTCTCATACAATTGTATCTGCATTATCTTGTCTTATAATCCCCAAATCCAAAGCATAAATGTTAATAATCCTTAATTTAAAAGTATTAACAAATTTGAAGTGTGTGGTAGAAATGCATATGGAAACTAAAATATATTTATGTATCTTGATGTTTACCAAAATTATTATGATTGCTATTGCTGAAATAAAATAGTCATGCCTAATGTGTATGCTGTTGTGATGATTAAAAATAAAAGATTCGAGGGCTTCCCTGGTGGCGCAGTGGTTGAGAGTCCGCCTGTCGATGCAGGGTACACGGGTTTGTGCCCCGGTCCGGGAAGATCCCACATGCCGCGGAGTGGCTGGGCCCGTGAGCCATGGCCGCTGAGCCTGCGCGTCCGGAGCCTGTGCTCCGCAACGGGAGAGGCCACAACAGTGAGAGGCCCGCGTAACGCAAAAAAATAAATAAATATAAAAATAAAAAAATAAAAGATTCGAAAATACAGTACTTCATTTCGATATTGCAAAAACGCTATGTATTTTTAAAAAGTGAATAAGCAACATTTTGTGTAAACATACATACATATCTTTGATGATGTTGAGTTAGATTGCTAAAATAATTTGCTTTAGTAAGCCAATAATGAGTTAGTGAAAACCATATTTTAAAAACCCTTACACGGAGAAAGCAACTGGAAAATCATTCTGCTTTAAGATAATCTCGATGATAGGCATTTTCTATACATACGTATTAGAGTGTTCAGTCATTTGAAAATATGCAATATTGATTTAATAACATTAAAAAGTATTCCATCAAGAAAATGAAAGTAAACTGACAACGCCAATGGAAAATGTTTACAGCATATGACAGACTTCCCAGAATTATCTGGATAATACATCTATAATTTTTATTTATTTCATATATATTCTATTTATTTGCATGTAGATGACACCTTTAATTTAGCTAGAAATTAATGAATCTATGAGGATACATTTTATATATATATAGTAATATAAAGTAAATATAAACTTAAATAATATAAAATTTAAATGATTTTATTTGAATTAAATGATTGATTCAAATGATTTTTAGTGTAATAATAATTTTGAAAATAGTATTTCTCACAGAATTTAGTGTCACTTAAATTTCATCTATGGCTTTAAATGGTTTATATGTCTCATAATAAAGAAACATTAAAAGCACAAATGACAGTGCCATGACAAATATATAAATAAAACTGAGGCTGAATATATTAAAAGCCATTAAGTTATAGAAATTCTGATTATCACATTTCCTCAAAATACATAATTTGATACTATATAGACCCAAATAATTTTTTAAAAATTAGCAGGAAACGTTTCGCAGCTTCAAGGAACGTCCAATAGAAAGACATGTAAAGTAATATTTTCAGAAAAGTGGGCTATAATTGAAAGGCGAATATAAGGAGCTAGGAGAGTATAGCAGTAGAGGAAAGTGCAGGCAGAAAAAGTGCTTATCATTTGGTTTTGTTTGTTTTATTTGCTCATTCATTCATTCATTCATTCAATTTGCTTCACTTATCCATTCATTTTTACCCCTGAATGTGCTCTGTAGGTTTAAAGAGAGGGCCTCAAAGGATTGAATTTAAAAGTCACTGTATTTTTCTTCCCCTCTGCAGGGTCCACAGCAATCCATTATAGAGGCTAGCCCTTTCCTGCTCTTTAATAAAATAGTTGCCCATGATTCCTCTGGCTATTTTCAGATGATAAAAGGAGATTCAGTTATTTCTATCTAGTCAGATAAGTAATATCTCTGATTCCAGTTATGAGTAAATCTTCGAATTGCATTTGAAGGGAACCCCATGCCAGCTCCGGCCTGCTGGAAGCCAGTCTTGAAAAGGGGCTGAGGTGGTCAGCTTCCCTCCTTCTCCGCCTAGGTTTGCACTCTGCCTTGCTCACTCTGATTTGTGGACCCTTCAGATTTCAGGCTCTAAGGAGAATGAGAGAGGCACACTTGCATGCTCTGGTCTTGTAAGGAGCTTCCACTTTCCCTGCTGAGCCAATGTACTGGGGTTACATGGTGACCAGCACACTGCTTCTCATCACTGCTCTACTTAGGGGCTCTGAGAACCTGGCAGTTTTTGCACTGCCTCTCCTTCACCTTCTCCTCTTCTTCCTTCTCTCTCTCCTTCTTACTGTAGCTCCCACTGGTCTCCAGGATGCCATCCTAGACGGGATCTATGGCAACTCCACACTGATTTTCTCTCTTCCGTGGGAAGCGCTCTCATGACCTTTGACCTCACAGTCAGAAAGGGCCTAACTGTAACATCCCTCCTTTTCCTGCCACCACAAGTTAGAGAGCCAGCTTCTTGCATGTTTGCTTCTCAGGCATGAATTGAACGAACACTCTCTCACTGTGGAAAATAAATACGAAAGAGCTAGCTCATCCCACTGAAGCCCCTTTTCTGGGTTTTGGGTTTGAGAAGGAACTGTCAGAAGAGCAACAACTTTGTCATTTAGTCTTTCCTAATCTGCAACTCTTTTCTTAGCTCTTCTATCCTCTTTGGTTGACTGATGATATTTGCAGAAACCATCTATGCAAGAATTACAAAGAGGTCTGGAATCTCCCTTTGAAGTGTACAATTTATATTTCTGGGTTTCAGCACAACTGGTGAGATGCTATTTAGGTAAGAATGTATTTAAGGTACATACTGAGGAGTCTTTTCTTCTGGCTATGTGATCATTGAGCACTTGTGCACCCTGACACTAAGGAATTAAAAGAGAGATCCTAGGTACTCAACTGATAATTGGAACTTGTTATGGCAACTAATTGGACAAAAATTGACTCTATCATCAAAACTCAGTAGGAAAATATGGTAGCTACTAAAGTCAAGCAGGGTAAAATGTTCTATTTGTCTGTGCCCTAAAATGATGATGGAGTGTTTGATTACATTCACCAACAGTAATCAGTGAAACATTTGGACATAACTAGCTTTAAACAACTCAGATTTCTTCTCTTTTTCCAGTCTCAAGACTGTAAATGACTAATTTAGCTTTTGGAAACAGTTTTAGCAAGTTTACTCTAAATAGCCTATAGATTGGTTTTCATGTACTGGAAGATGTAATTAATAACAAATAGGTATAACTTCTAATTTAACAGTTAAATTTAGAAATGACCCAAAATATGGAGTTTGTATTAGTGAGTCTAGGCAACTGAAAATTACCAAGGAAATTCTTAAGTAATATGAAGATTTTGCTTATAATATATTCCAGCACTTTTCCTAGGCAGTGAATTATTGCTGCCAAAAAGCAGTACAGAAACTGAAAATTTGAAAAATGACAAAACATTACAGGAGAGAATCATGAGTTTAAGTGAACCGGCAAATCTAGAGTGAAATCACTTCAATCTAAATGATAGACACAAATTTGAGAAAATGTGAACATTAATTCTGAACAAGTACTGTTCATCAAATATAGTTTTTATGACCTGCATTGTAAAACTGCTTGCATTCATGAATTAATTTCATATATCTGCATTATTCCATCATAAAACATTCAGGAACTCCCACCCCACACACATATTTCATTCCTTCAAATATCAAAAGGTAGATTTTTCTAGTGTGTAATATGATAGAAGATGGCAGGTAACAGAAAACCTTTTCCATTGGTTAACTGTCATCCTTAAATGATTTCCACACGCTTTAAAAATATACTGATTAAATCTTACAGTAACACTGATATTGAAGTACTCTAAGACGGAATCTCATTATAAACTTCATTTTTTGCAGAGACATGATATATAGGAACTTTGTTTATTTTCCCAGGATCAAGGACATTTCAAGATCTGAAACTGATACGCTGAGTAATAGGAACAGCAGAGCTGGTCTCAGAAGGGTGCAGATTATGCTGCTGCCTAGGTGATGAGATTTTAGAAAATTAGATCCCTGTTTCCAAAATCTGCCTTCCTAATTTGCTCAATGATGGCTGAAATTCTTTCCAACACAGCCAAATTCTTTCATCCCAGAGTTAATTGAAAACCTGAAACTGCAAGTAACCTGGTAGGCTTAAAAGAGTGATAGTTTTCTTTGCTCAGGAAGTCAGTGAGAACAGGAGAATTCTAGACACCTTGATGAAAGATAAAGTTTTCATGGTAAAGGGAAGGAATTAAGATAGAGACGCTGGGGGTACTCATATAAGGTCCCCCATCTTGAACATTTTGCATATTTGCTTTGGAACTTTGCCTTTTGCTGCCATAACCCAGACTGAAGGATGCTTGACAAAAACTTGGCTAAAATACGGTTATAGAAATGGAGCATTAGACCATGTAGCTTATAAGTGGAGACTGTGGATACAGATCACTCAAGCACAAACGTATTTTCTTACTGTAGAAGTTGGATAAATCATATAATTCTATCATTATATCATTGTCACCATCTAGCACTTACTCATCTTTTAGAAGGTACTGTGAATGTTACTGTAGACCCTTAAAGCAAGAAGGAACCACATTCTTAGAATACACTCAGAGAAGGGAAGGAAAGAAGTAGCATTTAAGATAATAAAACATTTATCCTCTCCTTAATTCATTACACTTTCTTTGCTTAAACTCAAATTTACTATATTTAATTAAGCTAACAATTATATATCTATTTTTGAACAATAAATAGAAAATCTATAGGATACATGCTGCAGAAGAGAAGATGAATGAAGTAGAACTCTACTATTAAGTGTTTACCAGACTTGGGAAAAGGGCAGTGACAAGCAGACACCTAACTGCCATATAAATGATAAAACTTTATATCTGCATAATGCCTTCAGGTTAATATTCAATTTCACTCTAATATTCAAATTAATAACCATGAAGAACACAATTTTAATGTTTATAAATAAGGAAACTGAAAATCAGAGAAGCTAAGAGTCTCTTCTGTCTCTAAGTTTAAGGTATTTGTCTTATGTGTTATAAGAACATTTTTCACTTGATCAGTAATTATTTACTTAGCACCAAAATGCCACCTAAGTATAATATTGCTTCCTGGGCTGATGGGATTTACAATCCTCTGGGCAAACATGAATGAACAAATAAGGGCACTATAGCATGGAGGAATGCTATATTAAAGGTTTGCCCAGCGTAACATTTACTGGGGGCACTGTACTGGTTTTCTATGGCCACCATAACAAATTACTACAAACTTAGTGTCTTAAAGCAACACAAATTTATTATTCATCAGTTCTATAGCTTAGAAATCCAAAATGGATCTCACTGTGTTAAAATCAAGATATCAGTAGGGTATCTTTTCCATAGGTTCAAGGTGAGAGTCCCTTCCTTTCCTTTACCAGCTTCCAGAGGTTTGCTGCCTTCCTTGCCTTATGACCCTGCTCCTTCTCTTCAAAGCCAGCGAAGTTGCATCCCTCCGACTTTGCTCCCTCAGTCACATCTCCCTTTGACTCTCCTCTTTTGCCCCCTCTTCCACATTTAAGGGCCTTTGTGATTATGTTCGGTGTGATTGGATAATATAGGATAATATCCTTACCTTAAGGTTGGATTTAGCAACTTACCTCCATCTGCAAACCTAATTTTCTTTTTCCATGTAGCCTAACACATTCCTAGCTTTTGGAGATTAGGACATGGACGACTTTGGTGAGCACCATTTTTCTGCCGACCACAGGTGCAAAGAAGGAAGTGGAAAAGGTTGAGTGTTTAGGAAAACTTCACAATGATTACTTCTGAAATATGATTGGGAAACAAACTGCTGTAAGAATCCTGAAGAGGGAATAATGCTGATGCAGTGAAACAATAGCATATTGCAACTGACAAACCCTCCCTGAAAGTAAATCTATACACACTCCTTCACCTCTCAAAGGCTGTAAAAGCTGAAAATATTCAGGACAAACCTGTGAGAACGCTCAAAAATACCTTGAAGATAAATGCTTCTGCCTTTAACAAATACTTAAATTGAGCAAGAAGCACCTAACACAAAAATTTGAGAATCTGAGGGATGTTTCTTAGCAACTTGTCAGAGAAAATTAACTCTTCATTTGTAATTTATGCATTTAAATTAGTGTTTTAATCCCCTCAAAATCAAGAAGTTCACAATTGTTGTCAACTGCAGAAGAAAAAAACATGTCACTAAAAGTTTTGGTTAGAGAATTATTACTTTTTTCTGTAGAAATCTTATTGGTCATAATACTACATTGTGATTTCAAATGAATTTTTAAAATTATATATATAAAATACATATATATGTACTTTATATATAATGTTCTAAAACATTAAATTGTCTTTACTTTTTTTTTTTTTTTTTTTTTTGCGGTACGCAGGCCTCTCACTATTGTGGCCTCTCCCGTCACGGAGCACAGGCTCCGGATGCACAGGCTCAGCGGCCATGGCTCACGGGCCCAGACGCTCCGCGGCCTGTGGGATCCGGGGCACGAACACGTGTCCCCTGCATCGGCCGGTGGACTCTCAACCACTGTGCCACCAGGGAAGCCCGTCTTTACTTTTTAGAACAGTTTTAGATTCACAGAAAAATTGAGTAGATAGTACATACATCCAGCACCCAGTTTCCCTATTATTAACATCTTCTATTATTGTGGGATGTTTGTTACAATTAATGAACCAACATTGACACGCTACTACTATCCAAAGTCCATTATTCAGATTTCCTTAATTTTTACCTAATGTCCTTTTTCTGTGGCAGGATCTTATCCAGGATCCCATATTGCACTTAGTCATCATGTCTTCTTCGGCTCCTCTTGGCTGTGACAGTCTGTCTGACTTCTCTTGTTTTTGAAGATTTTGACAGTTAGGATTACAGGTCAGGTATTTTGTAGTAGGTCTTTTTATTGGAAATTCTCTGTTGTTTTCTCATGATTGGACCAGGATTATCTGTTTGGGGAAGAAGACCACATAGGTAACATGCCATTTTTATCATGTCATGTCAAGGATATATACTATCCACATGACTTGACCTTGGTTACCTGGCTGAGGAAGTATTGGTCAGATTCTCCTGTGGAGTTACTCTCTCCCGGTCCTACCATACTGTCTCCTTGGAAGGAAGCTGCTATGTGCAGTCATCATTTAAGAAGTAGGGAGTTATGCTTCCCCTCTTCAAGGTCAGGGTATTAATATGTTATTTATATAGATAGAAATTATTTGCAATTCTTCTGCATGAGAGATTCATACCCTCCCCCCACTTATTTGTTTATATCAATATGGACTCGTGGATATTTTTTTTTTTTCGGTACGCGGACCTCTCACTGTTGTGGCCTATCCCGTTGCGGAGCACAGGCTCCAGATGTGCAGGCTCAGCGGCCATGGCTCACGGGCCCAGCCACTCCGCGGCATGTGGGATCCTCCCAGACCAGGGCACGAACCCGCGTCCCCTGCATCTGCAGGCGGACTCTCAACCACTGAGCCAACAGGGAAGCCCATGGATAAGTATTTTTATACTTTGGGTTATAATCAAATACTACTTTATTTTGTTGTCCTAATTGTTTAAATAAATTTTTATTAGAAGTTGATGCTACTTAAAGTGTTTTAATTATCAGTAATAATGCAACACAAAGGCTATGTCTGTTACAATCAAATGTTATATAATTTTAATTCAATAAATTAGATTAGATATTCTGGGTGTGTAACTCCTTCCTTAGCCAAAACTATAGTGTTTATGATTACAAATGTAGGATTTTAAAATCACAGAGAAAGTTCAGTTCCCAAATAGTGTAGATAGAATATTTTACTCAGGACCACCCGTTTGAATAATGACGAGCCTATTTCTTTCCATGTCCTTTATTATCTGACAGTTGAATTGACTAAACGGATCTAACTAGAGAAGCATTCTTTATATTTGAACTAAAATTCGAGATACTGAGAACAAATAATAACAGAATAATTGCTTTTAGAACTCAAACTTCCCCGCAGGCATATTTCGCAGGATTCAAACGATCTAAAATAAAATTACTCTTACCAAAGTAACATACAGGGTCCACATACCGGTTCAGGAGCACTTTGAATATATTAAATATATAGATTATTGTGAGCAAGAATGCATTTCTCTCTTTGCCTGATCTCTTTGGTCAAACACCTGATTTAACATTCTGTGCAGCTAAGTAAAGAAGGATTGAATTCTCAGTGCTTAATTACTTTAGCCTGCTTCCATCTGTTAAGTTAATTTCAGACCTTTGCTCCAACTTTAGACTACATAGAAATCCTGCAAGTAGGCCTATTTCATGACGGATACTTCATGCTGACAATTCAACAAAGTTCACCTTCAAATTCATGGAACCAGCACACTGGCCTTATGTCACCTCCAAGCACTCCTCATATCCTTTTCACAATGGCAAGCCTAGCACTTTTTTAAAAAGTATAATGTTAAATTGCTTTTTTTTCTGAGTCATATCCTTGTTCACATAAAATGGAATTTTTAAGAATGGTTTATTAAAAACACAAGCAAATTGGGGTCTGACAAAATCCACCTTTCAAATAGCTAGCAACAGTTTGATGAAACGGCACATCTGTACTTGCTGTCAGTTCCTCAGCAAGTGATCAGCCAACATAATGGCAATGAAGTTGAACAGAGAAACCACCAATAATACAGCAATGTGCATCTATCTGCCAAAATCTTGACTCTCTTTAACAGCCTGAGTCAAGGTCAAAATCCAATAACTGAGATGACTGATTAAAAGGAATTATTTATTTCCATGAAATTTAAGGCTGATTTGGCATTATACAACTTTACATTAAATAAGTTAAAGAGTAAATTAAAGAGGACATTTAGTCCGTTCCTTTGCTTTCAAACAGGAATGCCCATGACCCCACTTAATTTTGACAAAAGACCCAGAGATAATTAAAAGGTCCGCTTCAAAGAGATTATCCAGGGTTTCTCAGTGATCTATTCCAGTGTTTAACAATTCTTAGGAAAGTAAAAATTTTATTGGTTTTGGACCAAAGCCACTGTATGACTTCCAAACTAGAGTAGATACAATATGATCTCTGAAAAAGATTATAAAGATAAAAACTAAAAGAACAGAGAGAATGTCTTTCTTAGTATAGAAATAAGACAAATTTCTCCAGGCTAAGCAGTTTCCAATGCATAAAGTGTCACTCAAAGTTGCAGCCCTGGCAGACTGCATCCCCCTCCAGCTGCCACCTTCCCACCCCCACTGACACATGCCCCCATTCGCCAAATAATCATGGGACCCCCATGGGTGGCCACAAGCCCATTCACGGCCTGTGGGTGCTGTCATGGAACCAGCAAGTCTCACAATTGTTTTCATCCATTTCTACTGCTGGTCCAGTAGGCATGTCACCTCTCAACAAAGTCCCTCACAGGGGTCTGCCAGTTACCTACGGGTACTGACACCTAACTGCTATCTGCTCCCGGACACTACAGCATCACATCAGGTCCCTAATATGGCCCCAAAGTGACTCAAGCTTCTGTTCTTTCACCGGAGGCTCCTTAGCGCCAGTTTTATTATACATGTGGAAGCAACGTACGTATATGCAAGATTTTACTCTAAATTTCATAAAGAAATGAGATCGATATGTCTCTGCTCGTTGGAAAGACTAATGAGAATAGAACAATACTGAAACAATCTAAGGTATTTATGAATTTAATTCTGTAGCTGGATATAGTGAAGAGGGTATATGATTTCATAAGAAACATCTACTTACTTTAATGTTTGTTTTGTTATTATTTTCAGATGGGTGTGAATTTTAATTGAGGAAAGCATTATTATGCTTTAGTTTTATCTACCAGGGTTCTACCTGGTAGAGGTGTGTGTTTGTGTGTGTGTTTGCATATATGCATATAGATACAAATGTACATCCAAACAATGTCTTCCTTTTCTTCATTTCTAACTGCATTTAACTAAGGCTTTCATTCTTTATTATCAGTTATTACATAGCTGCGTATATGTCTCTTTGCCTCTGGTCTCTTTCCACTTTGGGTCAGAGTGCTTTTATAAGACTCAGGCTACTTGCCTCCTTTAGTGACAAAACCATTGGTTCATGATAAAATGCAAACTTCTTAGCATGACATGAAGGCCCTTCTAGGAATAGCACTCACCCCTTATACTGTTCTAGAACAATTTGCTGCTTCTAGAATGTGACAAGCTTTTCTACATCTTGGCCTCTATCCCTACCTCTCCTCCGAATTTCTGCTTGCCCTTGTCTGACTTTGTCACAATCGTCCCTCCATATCCGAGGATGTGGAACCTGTAGATAGGAAGGTGCATTGTATGTCATCCTAAATTTAAGTGATCACTTTTTCTGTGCACTGTTTCCTGACCCTCTCTTAATATCCCATGTAATCTTCCCAGCCATCGCATCCATGGTGTCATTACCAGTATTGCAGCATGTGTTATTATAGAATATTCACTTACCTGTTTTTCTGTATTTGGGGATCATAAATTCTCTGATGGAAGTTTTGAAAGTTTTATGTTCCAAAACCTAACATAGTAGCTGGCATGTGAAACTGATGAGAAATATGTTATGTGATTGATAAAATAATTTGAAATTTGTAATCTGTGTTGTTTCCTTCCCAACTCCAGACCTCAGCTACATGACGAAAGTGGATCAATTAGTATTTGAGGGCTGAAAATTTCGAGTACACCCTACTTCAGGAAAATTTCTGTATAAATTCTATTATTTCATTTTCTTTTGCCTTTATCACACTATACGCCACAATTATTAGAAATTTTTGCCTCAAATCTCATGAGAGAACTTAAGCTTGTTTCTTTGGGCTTTGACCTCATAAGGAATTAAAGCTCACCAATATTTTGAATAGAAACCCTTTCCTATTGTTCAAGTTGTCTTGCATTTATATTCTCTATGTTAAATTAAACCTTATTTTTCCTCTTTACTCATTGAGAATCATTATTTTTCCCATTTAAAATTAAAAAGTTCTCTAAAACCATGAGGAAAATTTGACAATATTGTTTTATATTCCCTATAAATATGAGCAAAGGAAATTAATAATTAGCAGAATTCTGGCCTAAAAATTTCTCAGTCAGTAATTGGTTAATTTTAAATAAATATTTTCCATGGTATTTAAAACGTGAGGTTTTTTTTCACACCTTTATTGAAGTATAAATGCTTTACAAGGTGTGTTAGTTTCTGCTGTACAACAAAGTGAATCAGCTATAAGTATACATATATCCCCATATCCCCTCCCTCTTGCGTCTCCCTCCCACCCTCCCTATCTCACCCCTCTAGGTGGACACAAAGCACCGAGCTGATCTCCCTGTGCTATGCCGCTGCTTCCCACTAGCTATTTACTTTACATTTGGTAGTGTATACATGTCAGTGCTACTCTCTCACATAGTCCCAGCTTACCCTTCCCCTTTCCCGTGTCTTCAGGCCCATTCTCTATGTCTGCGGTGTGCGTCTTTATTCCTGTCCTGCCCCTGGGTTCATCAGAACCATTTTTTTTTTTTTGCCATAAATATGTGTTAGCATACGGTATTTGTTTTCCTCTTTCTGACTTACTTCACTCTGTATGATAGTCTCTAGGTCCATCCACCACACTTTTTATGGCTGAGTAATATTCCATTGTATATATGTGCCACATCTCCTTTATCCATTGATATGTCAATGGACACTTAGGTTGCTTCCATGTCCTGGCTATTGTAAATAAAGCTGCAGTGAATGTTGTGGAACATGTCTCTTTTTGAATTATGGTTTTCTCAGGGTATATGCCCAGTAGTGGGATTGCTGGGTCATATGGTAGTTCTATTTTTAGTTTTTTAAGGAAACACCATACTGTTCTCCATAGTGGCTGTATCAATTTACATTCTCACCAACAGTGCAGGAGGGTTCCCCTTTCTCCACACCCTCTCCAGCATTTATTGTTTATAGATTTTTTGATGATGGCCATACTGACTGGTGTGAGGTGATACCTCATTGTGGTTTTGATTTGCATTTCTCTAATGATTAGTGATGTTGAGTATCTTTTCATGCGCTTGTTGGCCATCTGTATACCTTCTTTGGAGAAATGACTATTTAGGTCTTCTGCCCATTTTTGGATTGGGTTGTTTGTTTATGTGATATTGAGCTGCATGAGCTTGTATGTTTTGGAGATTAATCCTTTGTCAGTTGCTTCATTTGCAAATATTTTCTCCCATTCTGAGGGTTGTCTTTTCATCTTGTTTATGATTTCCTTAAGTTTCGGTAGGTCCCATTTGTTTATTTTTGTTTTTATTTCCCTTACTCTAGGAGGTGGGTCAAAAAGGATCTTGCTGTAATTTATGTCATAGAGTGTTCTGCCTATGTTTTCCTCTAAGAGTTTTATAGTGGCTGGCCTTACATTTAGGTCTTTAATCTATTTTGCGCTTAGTGTATGCTGTAAGGGAGTGTTCTAATTTCATTCTTTTACATGTAGCTGTCCAGTTTTCCCAGCAGCACTTCTTTTTTTTTTTTTTTTTGTGGTACGCGGGCCTCTCACTGTTGTGCCTCTCCCGTTGCAGAGCACAGGCTCCAGACGTGCAAGCTCAGAGGCCATAGCTCATGGGCCTAGCCGCTCCATGGCATGTGGGATCTTCCCAGACCGGGGCACGAACCCGTGTCCCCTGCATCTGCAGGCGGACTCTCAACCACTGTGCCACCAGGGAAGCCCACCCAGCACCACTTATTGAAGAGGCTGTCTTTTCTCCATTGTATATTCTTGCTTCCTTTATCAAAGATTAGGTGACAATGTGTGTGTGGGTTTATCTCTGGGCTTTCTCTCCTGTTTCATTGATCTATATTTCTGTTTTTGTGCCAGTACCATACTGTCTTGATTACTGTAGCTTTGTAGTATAGTCTGAAGTCAAAGAGCCTGATTCCTCCAGCTCAGTTTTTCTTTCTTAAGATTGTTTTGGCAATTTGGAGTCTTGTGTGTTTACATACAAACTGTAAAATTTCTTGTTCTAGTTCTGTGAAAAATGCCATTGGTAATTTGATAGAGATTGCATTCAACCTGTGGATTGCTTGGGGTAGTATAGTCATTTTCACAATATCGATTCTTCCAGTCCAGGGGCATGGTATATCTCTCCATCTGTTTATGTTATCTTTGATTTCTTTAATCAGTGTTTTATAGTTTTCTGAGTACAGGTCTTTTGCCTCCTTAGGTAGGTTTATTCCTAAGTTTTTATTCTTTTTGTTGCAGTGGTAAATGGGACAGTTTCCTTAATTTCTCTTTCTATTCTTCTGTTGCTAATGTATAGGAATGCAGGAGATTTCTGTGCATTAATTTTGTATCCTGAAACCTTACCAAATTCATTGATTAGTTCTAGTAGTTTTCTGGTGGCATCTTTAGGATTTTCTATGTATAGTATCGTGTCATTGGCAAACAGTGACAGTTTTACTTCTTCTTTTCCAATTGGTATTCCTTTTATTTCTTTTTCCTCTCTGATTGCTGTGGCTAGGACTTCCAATACTATGTTGAATAACAGTGGTGAGAGTGGACATCCTTGTCTAGTTCCTGATCTTAGAGAAAATGCTTTCAATTCTTCACCATTGAGAATGATGTTTGCTGTGAGTCTGTAATATAGGCCCTTTATTATGTTGAGGTAGGTTCCCTCTATGCCCACTTTCTGAAGAGTTCTTATCATAAATAGGTGTTGAATTTTGTCAAAAGCTTTTTCTACATCTATTGAGGTGATCATATGGTTTTTATTCCTTAATTGGTTAATGTGGTTTATCTCACTGATTGATTTGCATATGTTGAAGAATCCTTGCACCCCTGGGATAAATCCCACTTGATCATGGTATATGATCCTTTTAATGTGCTGTTGGATTATGTTTGCTAGTATTTTGTTGAGAATTTTTGCATCTA
This sequence comes from Lagenorhynchus albirostris, assembly GCF_949774975.1. Taxonomy (NCBI): domain Eukaryota; kingdom Metazoa; phylum Chordata; class Mammalia; order Artiodactyla; family Delphinidae; genus Lagenorhynchus; species Lagenorhynchus albirostris. The sequence goes on along the minus strand of NC_083108.1, from coordinate 8,092,518 downwards.
TGTTCATCTGTGATATTGGTCTGTAATTTTCTTATTTTCTGATATCTTTGTCTGGTTTTGGTATCAGGGTGATGGTGGCCTTGTAGAACGAGCTTGGGAGGGTTCTTCCCTCTGCAATTTTTTGGAAAAGTTTGAGAAGGAAAGGTGTTAACTCTTCTCTAAATATACAGTAGGATTCGCCTGTGAAGCCACCTGGTCCTGGACTTCTGTTTGTTGGAAGTTTTTAAATTACAGTTTCAATTTCATTACCTGTGATTGGTCTGTTCATATTTTCTAATTCTTCCTGCTTCAATCTTGGAAAATTGTGGCTTTCAAAGAATTTTTCCATTTCTTCCAGGTTGTCCATTTTATTGGCATATAGTTGCTTGTAGTAGGCTCTTATGATCTTTTGTATTTCTGCAGTGTCTATTGTAATCTCTCCTTTTTTATTTCTAATTTTATTGAGTTGAATCCTCTCTCTTTTTTTTCTTGATGAGTCTGGCTAAAGGTTTATCAATTTTGTTTATCTTCTCAAAGAACCAGCTTTTAGTTTTATTGATCTTTGCTATTGTTTTCTTCATTTTTATTTCATTTATTTCTTCTCTGATCTTTATGATTTCTTTCTTTCTACTAACTCTGGGTTTTCTTTGTTCTTCTTTTTCTAGTTGCTTTAGGTGTAAGGTTAGATTGTTTATTTGAGATTTTTCTTGTTTCTTGCATGAGCCTGAATTTCTATGAACTCCCCTCTTAGAACTGATTTTGCTTCATCCCATAGGCTTTGGATTGTCATGTTTTCATTGTCATTTGTTTCTACGTATTTTTTTATTTCTTCTTAGATTTCTTCAGTGATCTCTTGGTTGTTTAGCAGTGCACTGTTTAGCCTCCATGTATTTGTGTTTTTTACAGTATTTTTCCTCTAATTGATTTCTAATATCATAGCATTGTGGTTGGGAAAGATGCTTGATATGATTTCAATTTTCTTAAATTTTCCAAGGCTTAATTTGTGACCCAAAGATGTGATCTTGGGTCTTGTGACCCAAGATGTGATCTATTCTGGAGAACATTCAATGTGCACTTGAGAAGAAAGTGTATTCTTCTTGTGTTACTGTCGGTTTCTCCTTGTATGGCTGTTAGCATCTGCCTTATGTATTGAGGTGCTCCTATGTTGGGTGCATAAATACTTATAATTGTTATATCTTCTTCTTGGATTGATTCCTTGATCATTATGTAGTGTCCTTCTTTGTCTCTTGTAATAGTCTTTATTTTAAAATCTATTTTGTCTGATATGAGAATTGCTACTCCAGCTTTTTTTTGATTTCCATTTGCATGGAATATCTTTTTCCATCCCCTCACTTTCAGTCTGTATGTGTCCCTAGGTCTGAAGTGGGTTTCTTGTAGACAGCATATATACGGGTCTTGTTTTTGTATCCATTCAGCCAGTCTATGTCTTTTGGTTGGAGCATTTAATCCATTTACATTCAAGGTGATTATTGATATGTATGTTCCTATAACAATTTTCTTAATTGATTTGGTGTTGCTTTTGTGGGCCTTCCTCTTCTCTTTTGTTTCCTGTTTAGAGAAGTTCCTTTAGCATTTGTTGTAAAGCTGAATTGGTGGTGCTGAATTCTCGTAGCTTTTTCTTGTCTGTAAAGCTTTTGATTTCTCTGTCGAATCTGAATGAGATCCTTGCTGGGTAGACTAATCTTGGTTGTAGGTTTTTCCCTTTCATCACTTTAAATATGTCCTGCCACTCCCTTCTGGCTTGCAGAGTTTCTGCTCAAAGATCTTAACAGCTTTTAATATTATGGGGATTCCCTTGTATGTCATTTGCTGTTTCTCCCTTGCTGCTTTTAATATTTTTTATTTGTATTTAATTTTTGATAGTTTGATTAATATGTGTCTCAACGTGTTTCTCTTTGTGTTTATCCTGTATGGGGCTCTCTGCACTTCCTGGACTTGACTATTTCCTTCCATGTTAGAGAAGTTTTTGACTATAATCTCTTTAAATATTTTCTCAGACCCTTTCTTTTTCTCTTCTTCTGGGATCCCTATAATTCAAATGTTGGTGCACTGAATGTTGTCCCAGAGGTCTCGGAGACTGTCCTCAATTCTCTTCATTCTTTTTTCTTTACTCTGCTCCCCTACAATTATTTCCACCATTTTATCTTCCAGCTCACTTACCCGTTCTTCTCTCTGTTATTCTGTTATTGATTCCTTCTAGAGTATTTTTAATTTCAGTTATTGTGTTATTCATCATTGTTTGTTTGCTCTTTAGTTCTTCTAGATCCTTGTTAAACGTTTCTTGTATTTTCTCTGTTCTGTTTCCTAGATTTTGGATCATCTTTACTATCATTATTCTTAATTCTTTTTCAGGTAGGTTGCCTATTTGGTCTTCATTTATTTGGTCTTGTAGGTTTTTACCTTGCTCCTTCATCTATAACATATTTTTTGTCATTTCTTTTTTTTTGATGGGTGGGGCTGTATTCCTGTCTTACTCTTTGTTTGGCCTGAGGCATCCAGCACTGGTGTTTTCAGGCAT